>NC_085021.1:1582575-1600075 GCF_963692335.1 Osmerus eperlanus
CCAGCGAAATCCCACGTTCGGGCGAATAACTGTGAATTTTAAGCCCCCGTTTCTCTCAAGCTGGAAACGTGCATTCAAAGCTGGGAAAAGGTGCTCATTGACAGGCATCTCCACTTCGGGACCTCGTAGCACCTTCACCCGGGTGGCGTTGGAAAGGTCTGGGCGAGGGGGACACGGGGAGGTCAGGCTCGCCACGCGCACGCGCTTCCCCGCGAAACGGGAGCCCAGACAAAACTTTAAACGGACCCACCGAGCTGGGGACGGCTTTTTCCGGGGAGATAACCGCGCACACCGCTGCCCCCCGTCCCAACTTGAATTTAGAAACCGTCCCCAGCGAAATCCCACGTTCGGGCGAATAACTGTGAATTTTAAGCCCCCGTTTCTCTCAAGCTGGAAACGTGCATTCAAAGCTGGGAAAAGGTGCTCATTGACAGGCATCTCCACTTCGGGACCACGTAGCACCTTCACCCGGGTGGCGTTGGAAAGGTCTGGGCGAGGGGGACACGGGGAGGTCAGGCTCGCCACGCGCACGCGCTTCCCCGCGAAACGGGAGCCCAAACAAAACTTTAAACGGACCCACCGAGCTGGGGACGGCTTTTTCCGGGAAGATAACCGCGCACACCGCTGCCCCCCGTCCCAACTTGAATTTAGAAACCGTCCCCAGCGAAATCCCACGTTCGGGCGCAAAACTGCACGTTTGGAGCCACATTTTGTCTGAAGCTGGAAACCTGCATTCAAAGCTGGGAAAAGGTGCTCATTGACAGGCATCTCCACTTCGGGACCTCGTAGCACCTTCACCCGGGTGGCGTTGGAAAGGTCTGGGCGAGGGGGACACGGGGAGGTCAGGCTCGCCACGCGCACGCGCTTCCCCGCGAAACGGGAGCCCAGACAAAACTTTAAACGGACCCACCGAGCTGGGGACGGCTTTTTCCGGGGAGATAACCGCGCACACCGCTGCCCCCCGTCCCAACTTGAATTTAGAAACCGTCCCCAGCGAAATCCCACGTTCGGGCGAATAACTGTGAATTTTAAGCCCCCGTTTCTCTCAAGCTGGAAACGTGCATTCAAAGCTGGGAAAAGGTGCTCATTGACAGGCATCTCCACTTCGGGACCACGTAGCACCTTCACCCGGGTGGCGTTGGAAAGGTCTGGGCGAGGGGGACACGGGGAGGTCAGGCTCGCCACGCGCACGCGCTTCCCCGCGAAACGGGAGCCCAAACAAAACTTTAAACGGACCCACCGAGCTGGGGACGGCTTTTTCCGGGAAGATAACCGCGCACACCGCTGCCCCCCGTCCCAACTTGAATTTAGAAACCGTCCCCAGCGAAATCCCACGTTCGGGCGCAAAACTGCACGTTTGGAGCCACATTTTGTCTGAAGCTGGAAACCTGCATTCAAAGCTGGGAAAAGGTGCTCATTGACAGGCATCTCCACTTCGGGACCTCGTAGCACCTTCACCCGGGTGGCGTTGGAAAGGTCTGGGCGAGGGGGACACGGGGAGGTCAGGCTCGCCACGCGCACGCGCTTCCCCGCGAAACGGGAGCCCAGACAAAACTTTAAACGGACCCACCGAGCTGGGGACGGCTTTTTCCGGGGAGATAACCGCGCACACCGCTGCCCCCCGTCCCAACTTGAATTTAGAAACCGTCCCCAGCGAAATCCCACGTTCGGGCGAATAACTGTGAATTTTAAGCCCCCGTTTCTCTCAAGCTGGAAACGTGCATTCAAAGCTGGGAAAAGGTGCTCATTGACAGGCATCTCCACTTCGGGACCACGTAGCACCTTCACCCGGGTGGCGTTGGAAAGGTCTGGGCGAGGGGGACACGGGGAGGTCAGGCTCGCCACGCGCACGCGCTTCCCCGCGAAACGGGAGCCCAAACAAAACTTTAAACGGACCCACCGAGCTGGGGACGGCTTTTTCCGGGAAGATAACCGCGCACACCGCTGCCCCCCGTCCCAACTTGAATTTAGAAACCGTCCCCAGCGAAATCCCACGTTCGGGCGCAAAACTGCACGTTTGGAGCCACATTTTGTCTGAAGCTGGAAACCTGCATTCAAAGCTGGGAAAAGGTGCTCATTGACAGGCATCTCCACTTCGGGACCTCGTAGCACCTTCACCCGGGTGGCGTTGGAAAGGTCTGGGCGAGGGGGACACGGGGAGGTCAGGCTCGCCACGCGCACGCGCTTCCCCGCGAAACGGGAGCCCAGACAAAACTTTAAACGGACCCACCGAGCTGGGGACGGCTTTTTCCGGGGAGATAACCGCGCACACCGCTGCCCCCCGTCCCAACTTGAATTTAGAAACCGTCCCCAGCGAAATCCCACGTTCGGGCGAATAACTGTGAATTTTAAGCCCCCGTTTCTCTCAAGCTGGAAACGTGCATTCAAAGCTGGGAAAAGGTGCTCATTGACAGGCATCTCCACTTCGGGACCACGTAGCACCTTCACCCGGGTGGCGTTGGAAAGGTCTGGGCGAGGGGGACACGGGGAGGTCAGGCTCGCCACGCGCACGCGCTTCCCCGCGAAACGGGAGCCCAAACAAAACTTTAAACGGACCCACCGAGCTGGGGACGGCTTTTTCCGGGAAGATAACCGCGCACACCGCTGCCCCCCGTCCCAACTTGAATTTAGAAACCGTCCCCAGCGAAATCCCACGTTCGGGCGCAAAACTGCACGTTTGGAGCCACATTTTGTCTGAAGCTGGAAACCTGCATTCAAAGCTGGGAAAAGGTGCTCATTGACAGGCATCTCCACTTCGGGACCTCGTAGCACCTTCACCCGGGTGGCGTTGGAAAGGTCTGGGCGAGGGGGACACGGGGAGGTCAGGCTCGCCACGCGCACGCGCTTCCCCGCGAAACGGGAGCCCAGACAAAACTTTAAACGGACCCACCGAGCTGGGGACGGCTTTTTCCGGGGAGATAACCGCGCACACCGCTGCCCCCCGTCCCAACTTGAATTTAGAAACCGTCCCCAGCGAAATCCCACGTTCGGGCGAATAACTGTGAATTTTAAGCCCCCGTTTCTCTCAAGCTGGAAACGTGCATTCAAAGCTGGGAAAAGGTGCTCATTGACAGGCATCTCCACTTCGGGACCACGTAGCACCTTCACCCGGGTGGCGTTGGAAAGGTCTGGGCGAGGGGGACACGGGGAGGTCAGGCTCGCCACGCGCACGCGCTTCCCCGCGAAACGGGAGCCCAAACAAAACTTTAAACGGACCCACCGAGCTGGGGACGGCTTTTTCCGGGAAGATAACCGCGCACACCGCTGCCCCCCGTCCCAACTTGAATTTAGAAACCGTCCCCAGCGAAATCCCACGTTCGGGCGCAAAACTGCACGTTTGGAGCCACATTTTGTCTGAAGCTGGAAACCTGCATTCAAAGCTGGGAAAAGGTGCTCATTGACAGGCATCTCCACTTCGGGACCTCGTAGCACCTTCACCCGGGTGGCGTTGGAAAGGTCTGGGCGAGGGGGACACGGGGAGGTCAGGCTCGCCACGCGCACGCGCTTCCCCGCGAAACGGGAGCCCAGACAAAACTTTAAACGGACCCACCGAGCTGGGGACGGCTTTTTCCGGGGAGATAACCGCGCACACCGCTGCCCCCCGTCCCAACTTGAATTTAGAAACCGTCCCCAGCGAAATCCCACGTTCGGGCGCA
Organism: Osmerus eperlanus; assembly: GCF_963692335.1. Lineage (NCBI taxonomy): Eukaryota > Metazoa > Chordata > Actinopteri > Osmeriformes > Osmeridae > Osmerus > Osmerus eperlanus. The sequence goes on from NC_085021.1 coordinate 1,586,232, forward strand.
AAACTGCACGTTTGGAGCCACATTTTGTCTGAAGCTGGAAACCTGCATTCAAAGCTGGGAAAAGGTGCTCATTGACAGGCATCTCCACTTCGGGACCTCGTAGCACCTTCACCCGGGTGGCGTTGGAAAGGTCTGGGCGAGGGGGACACGGGGAGGTCAGGCTCGCCACGCGCACGCGCTTCCCCGCGAAACGGGAGCCCAAACAAAACTTTAAACAGAGCTACCGAATTGGGGATCATCAATCCTGGGAAAATAACCACACACACCGCTGCCCCCCGTGCCAACTTGAATTTAGAAACCGTCCCCAGCGAAATCCCACGTTCGGGCGCAAAACTGCACGTTTGGAGCCACATTTTGTCTGAAGCTGGAAACGTGCATTCAAAGCTGGGAAAAGGTGCTCATTGACAGGCATCTCCACTTCGGGACCTCGTAGCACCTTCACCCGGGTGGCGTTGGAAAGGTCTGGGCGAGGGGGACACGGGGAGGTCAGGCTCGCCACGCGCACGCGCTTCCCCGCGAAACGGGAGCCCAAACAAAACTTTAAACGGACCCACCGAGCTGGGGACGGCTTTTTCCGGGAAGATAACCGCGCACACCGCTGCCCCCCGTCCCAACTTGAATTTAGAAACCGTCCCCAGCGAAATCCCACGTTCGGGCGCAAAACTGCACGTTTGGAGCCACATTTTGTCTGAAGCTGGAAACCTGCATTCAAAGCTGGGAAAAGGTGCTCATTGACAGGCATCTCCACTTCGGGACCTCGTAGCACCTTCACCCGGGTGGCGTTGGAAAGGTCTGGGCGAGGGGGACACGGGGAGGTCAGGCTCGCCACGCGCACGCGCTTCCCCGCGAAACGGGAGCCCAGACAAAACTTTAAACGGACCCACCGAGCTGGGGACGGCTTTTTCCGGGGAGATAACCGCGCACACCGCTGCCCCCCGTCCCAACTTGAATTTAGAAACCGTCCCCAGCGAAATCCCACGTTCGGGCGAATAACTGTGAATTTTAAGCCCCCGTTTCTCTCAAGCTGGAAACGTGCATTCAAAGCTGGGAAAAGGTGCTCATTGACAGGCATCTCCACTTCGGGACCACGTAGCACCTTCACCCGGGTGGCGTTGGAAAGGTCTGGGCGAGGGGGACACGGGGAGGTCAGGCTCGCCACGCGCACGCGCTTCCCCGCGAAACGGGAGCCCAAACAAAACTTTAAACGGACCCACCGAGCTGGGGACGGCTTTTTCCGGGAAGATAACCGCGCACACCGCTGCCCCCCGTCCCAACTTGAATTTAGAAACCGTCCCCAGCGAAATCCCACGTTCGGGCGCAAAACTGCACGTTTGGAGCCACATTTTGTCTGAAGCTGGAAACCTGCATTCAAAGCTGGGAAAAGGTGCTCATTGACAGGCATCTCCACTTCGGGACCTCGTAGCACCTTCACCCGGGTGGCGTTGGAAAGGTCTGGGCGAGGGGGACACGGGGAGGTCAGGCTCGCCACGCGCACGCGCTTCCCCGCGAAACGGGAGCCCAGACAAAACTTTAAACGGACCCACCGAGCTGGGGACGGCTTTTTCCGGGGAGATAACCGCGCACACCGCTGCCCCCCGTCCCAACTTGAATTTAGAAACCGTCCCCAGCGAAATCCCACGTTCGGGCGCAAAACTGCACGTTTGGAGCCACATTTTGTCTGAAGCTGGAAACCTGCATTCAAAGCTGGGAAAAGGTGCTCATTGACAGGCATCTCCACTTCGGGACCTCGTAGCACCTTCACCCGGGTGGCGTTGGAAAGGTCTGGGCGAGGGGAACACGGGGAGGTCAGGCTCGCCACGCGCACGCGCTTCCCCGCGAAACGGGAGCCCAGACAAAACTTTAAACGGACCCACCGAATTGGGGATCATCAATCCTGGGAAAATAACCACACACACCGCTGCCCCCCGTCCCAACTTGAATTTAGAAACCGTCCCCAGCGAAATCCCACGTTCGGGCGCAAAACTGCACGTTTGGAGCCACATTTTGTCTGAAGCTGGAAACCTGCATTCAAAGCTGGGAAAAGGTGCTCATTGACAGGCATCTCCACTTCGGGACCTCGTAGCACCTTCACCCGGGTGGCGTTGGAAAGGTCTGGGCGAGGGGAACACGGGGAGGTCAGGCTCGCCACGCGCACGCGCTTCCCCGCGAAACGGGAGCCCAGACAAAACTTTAAACGGACCCACCGAATTGGGGATCATCAATCCTGGGAAAATAACCACACACACCGCTGCCCCCCGTCCCAACTTGAATTTAGAAACCGTCCCCAGCGAAATCCCACGTTCGGGCGCAAAACTGCACGTTTGGAGCCACATTTTGTCTGAAGCTGGAAACCTGCATTCAAAGCTGGGAAAAGGTGCTCATTGACAGGCATCTCCACTTCGGGACCTCGTAGCACCTTCACCCGGGTGGCGTTGGAAAGGTCTGGGCGAGGGGAACACGGGGAGGTCAGGCTCGCCACGCGCACGCGCTTCCCCGCGAAACGGGAGCCCAGACAAAACTTTAAACGGACCCACCGAGCTGGGGACGGCTTTTTCCGGGAAGATAACCACGCACACCGCTGCCCCCCGTCCCAACTTGAATTTAGAAACCGTCCCCAGCGAAATCCCACGTTCGGGCGCAAAACTGCACGTTTGGAGCCACATTTTGTCTGAAGCTGGAAACGTGCATTCAAAGCTGGGAAAAGGTGCTCATTGACAGGCATCTCCACTTCGGGACCTCGTAGCACCTTCACCCGGGTGGCGTTGGAAAGGTCTGGGCGAGGGGGACACGGGGAGGTCAGGCTCGCCACGCGCACGCGCTTCCCCGCGAAACGGGAGCCCAAACAAAACTTTAAACAGAGCTACCGAATTGGGGATCATCAATCCTGGGAAAATAACCACACACACCGCTGCCCCCCGTGCCAACTTGAATTTAGAAACCGTCCCCAGCGAAATCCCACGTTCGGGCGCAAAACTGCACGTTTGGAGCCACATTTTGTCTGAAGCTGGAAACCTGCATTCAAAGCTGGGAAAAGGTGCTCATTGACAGGCATCTCCACTTCGGGACCTCGTAGCACCTTCACCCGGGTGGCGTTGGAAAGGTCTGGGCGAGGGGAACACGGGGAGGTCAGGCTCGCCACGCGCACGCGCTTCCCCGCGAAACGGGAGCCCAGACAAAACTTTAAACGGACCCACCGAGCTGGGGACGGCTTTTTCCGGGAAGATAACCACGCACACCGCTGCCCCCCGTCCCAACTTGAATTTAGAAACCGTCCCCAGCGAAATCCCACGTTCGGGCGCAAAACTGCACGTTTGGAGCCACATTTTGTCTGAAGCTGGAAACGTGCATTCAAAGCTGGGAAAAGGTGCTCATTGACAGGCATCTCCACTTCGGGACCTCGTAGCACCTTCACCCGGGTGGCGTTGGAAAGGTCTGGGCGAGGGGGACACGGGGAGGTCAGGCTCGCCACGCGCACGCGCTTCCCCGCGAAACGGGAGCCCAAACAAAACTTTAAACAGAGCTACCGAATTGGGGATCATCAATCCTGGGAAAATAACCACACACACCGCTGCCCCCCGTGCCAACTTGAATTTAGAAACCGTCCCCAGCGAAATCCCACGTTCGGGCGCAAAACTGCACGTTTGGAGCCACATTTTGTCTGAAGCTGGAAACGTGCATTCAAAGCTGGGAAAAGGTGCTCATTGACAGGCATCTCCACTTCGGGACCTCGTAGCACCTTCACCCGGGTGGCGTTGGAAAGGTCTGGGCGAGGGGAACACGGGGAGGTCAGGCTCGCCACGCGCACGCGCTTCCCCGCGAAACGGGAGCCCAGACAAAACTTTAAACGGACCCACCGAGCTGGGGACGGCTTTTTCCGGGAAGATAACCACGCACACCGCTGCCCCCCGTCCCAACTTGAATTTAGAAACCGTCCCCAGCGAAATCCCACGTTCGGGCGCAAAACTGCACGTTTGGAGCCACATTTTGTCTGAAGCTGGAAACGTGCATTCAAAGCTGGGAAAAGGTGCTCATTGACAGGCATCTCCACTTCGGGACCTCGTAGCACCTTCACCCGGGTGGCGTTGGAAAGGTCTGGGCGAGGGGGACACGGGGAGGTCAGGCTCGCCACGCGCACGCGCTTCCCCGCGAAACGGGAGCCCAAACAAAACTTTAAACAGAGCTACCGAATTGGGGATCATCAATCCTGGGAAAATAACCACACACACCGCTGCCCCCCGTGCCAACTTGAATTTAGAAACCGTCCCCAGCGAAATCCCACGTTCGGGCGCAAAACTGCACGTTTGGAGCCACATTTTGTCTGAAGCTGGAAACCTGCATTCAAAGCTGGGAAAAGGTGCTCATTGACAGGCATCTCCACTTCGGGACCTCGTAGCACCTTCACCCGGGTGGCGTTGGAAAGGTCTGGGCGAGGGGAACACGGGGAGGTCAGGCTCGCCACGCGCACGCGCTTCCCCGCGAAACGGGAGCCCAGACAAAACTTTAAACGGACCCACCGAATTGGGGATCATCAATCCTGGGAAAATAACCACACACACCGCTGCCCCCCGTCCCAACTTGAATTTAGAAACCGTCCCCAGCGAAATCCCACGTTCGGGCGCAAAACTGCACGTTTGGAGCCACATTTTGTCTGAAGCTGGAAACGTGCATTCAAAGCTGGGAAAAGGTGCTCATTGACAGGCATCTCCACTTCGGGACCTCGTAGCACCTTCACCCGGGTGGCGTTGGAAAGGTCTGGGCGAGGGGGACACGGGGAGGTCAGGCTCGCCACGCGCACGCGCTTCCCCGCGAAACGGGAGCCCAGACAAAACTTTAAACGGACCCACCGAGCTGGGGACGGCTTTTTCCGGGGAGATAACCGCGCACACCGCTGCCCCCCGTCCCAACTTGAATTTAGAAACCGTCCCCAGCGAAATCCCACGTTCGGGCGCAAAACTGCACGTTTGGAGCCACATTTTGTCTGAAGCTGGAAACCTGCATTCAAAGCTGGGAAAAGGTGCTCATTGACAGGCATCTCCACTTCGGGACCTCGTAGCACCTTCACCCGGGTGGCGTTGGAAAGGTCTGGGCGAGGGGAACACGGGGAGGTCAGGCTCGCCACGCGCACGCGCTTCCCCGCGAAACGGGAGCCCAGACAAAACTTTAAACGGACCCACCGAATTGGGGATCATCAATCCTGGGAAAATAACCACACACACCGCTGCCCCCCGTCCCAACTTGAATTTAGAAACCGTCCCCAGCGAAATCCCACGTTCGGGCGCAAAACTGCACGTTTGGAGCCACATTTTGTCTGAAGCTGGAAACCTGCATTCAAAGCTGGGAAAAGGTGCTCATTGACAGGCATCTCCACTTCGGGACCTCGTAGCACCTTCACCCGGGTGGCGTTGGAAAGGTCTGGGCGAGGGGAACACGGGGAGGTCAGGCTCGCCACGCGCACGCGCTTCCCCGCGAAACGGGAGCCCAAACAAAACTTTAAACGGACCCACCGAGCTGGGGACGGCTTTTTCCGGGAAGATAACCACGCACACCGCTGCCCCCCGTCCCAACTTGAATTTAGAAACCGTCCCCAGCGAAATCCCACGTTCGGGCGCAAAACTGCACGTTTGGAGCCACATTTTGTCTGAAGCTGGAAACGTGCATTCAAAGCTGGGAAAAGGTGCTCATTGACAGGCATCTCCACTTCGGGACCTCGTAGCACCTTCACCCGGGTGGCGTTGGAAAGGTCTGGGCGAGGGGGACACGGGGAGGTCAGGCTCGCCACGCGCACGCGCTTCCCCGCGAAACGGGAGCCCAAACAAAACTTTAAACAGAGCTACCGAATTGGGGATCATCAATCCTGGGAAAATAACCACACACACCGCTGCCCCCCGTGCCAACTTGAATTTAGAAACCGTCCCCAGCGAAATCCCACGTTCGGGCGCAAAACTGCACGTTTGGAGCCACATTTTGTCTGAAGCTGGAAACCTGCATTCAAAGCTGGGAAAAGGTGCTCATTGACAGGCATCTCCACTTCGGGACCTCGTAGCACCTTCACCCGGGTGGCGTTGGAAAGGTCTGGGCGAGGGGGACACGGGGAGGTCAGGCTCGCCACGCGCACGCGCTTCCCCGCGAAACGGGAGCCCAGACAAAACTTTAAACGGACCCACCGAGCTGGGGACGGCTTTTTCCGGGGAGATAACCGCGCACACCGCTGCCCCCCGTCCCAACTTGAATTTAGAAACCGTCCCCAGCGAAATCCCACGTTCGGGCGCAAAACTGCACGTTTGGAGCCACATTTTGTCTGAAGCTGGAAACCTGCATTCAAAGCTGGGAAAAGGTGCTCATTGACAGGCATCTCCACTTCGGGACCTCGTAGCACCTTCACCCGGGTGGCGTTGGAAAGGTCTGGGCGAGGGGAACACGGGGAGGTCAGGCTCGCCACGCGCACGCGCTTCCCCGCGAAACGGGAGCCCAGACAAAACTTTAAACGGACCCACCGAATTGGGGATCATCAATCCTGGGAAAATAACCACACACACCGCTGCCCCCCGTCCCAACTTGAATTTAGAAACCGTCCCCAGCGAAATCCCACGTTCGGGCGCAAAACTGCACGTTTGGAGCCACATTTTGTCTGAAGCTGGAAACCTGCATTCAAAGCTGGGAAAAGGTGCTCATTGACAGGCATCTCCACTTCGGGACCTCGTAGCACCTTCACCCGGGTGGCGTTGGAAAGGTCTGGGCGAGGGGAACACGGGGAGGTCAGGCTCGCCACGCGCACGCGCTTCCCCGCGAAACGGGAGCCCAGACAAAACTTTAAACGGACCCACCGAATTGGGGATCATCAATCCTGGGAAAATAACCACACACACCGCTGCCCCCCGTCCCAACTTGAATTTAGAAACCGTCCCCAGCGAAATCCCACGTTCGGGCGCAAAACTGCACGTTTGGAGCCACATTTTGTCTGAAGCTGGAAACCTGCATTCAAAGCTGGGAAAAGGTGCTCATTGACAGGCATCTCCACTTCGGGACCTCGTAGCACCTTCACCCGGGTGGCGTTGGAAAGGTCTGGGCGAGGGGAACACGGGGAGGTCAGGCTCGCCACGCGCACGCGCTTCCCCGCGAAACGGGAGCCCAAACAAAACTTTAAACGGACCCACCGAGCTGGGGACGGCTTTTTCCGGGAAGATAACCACGCACACCGCTGCCCCCCGTCCCAACTTGAATTTAGAAACCGTCCCCAGCGAAATCCCACGTTCGGGCGCAAAACTGCACGTTTGGAGCCACATTTTGTCTGAAGCTGGAAACGTGCATTCAAAGCTGGGAAAAGGTGCTCATTGACAGGCATCTCCACTTCGGGACCTCGTAGCACCTTCACCCGGGTGGCGTTGGAAAGGTCTGGGCGAGGGGGACACGGGGAGGTCAGGCTCGCCACGCGCACGCGCTTCCCCGCGAAACGGGAGCCCAAACAAAACTTTAAACAGAGCTACCGAATTGGGGATCATCAATCCTGGGAAAATAACCACACACACCGCTGCCCCCCGTGCCAACTTGAATTTAGAAACCGTCCCCAGCGAAATCCCACGTTCGGGCGCAAAACTGCACGTTTGGAGCCACATTTTGTCTGAAGCTGGAAACCTGCATTCAAAGCTGGGAAAAGGTGCTCATTGACAGGCATCTCCACTTCGGGACCTCGTAGCACCTTCACCCGGGTGGCGTTGGAAAGGTCTGGGCGAGGGGAACACGGGGAGGTCAGGCTCGCCACGCGCACGCGCTTCCCCGCGAAACGGGAGCCCAGACAAAACTTTAAACGGACCCACCGAGCTGGGGACGGCTTTTTCCGGGAAGATAACCACGCACACCGCTGCCCCCCGTCCCAACTTGAATTTAGAAACCGTCCCCAGCGAAATCCCACGTTCGGGCGCAAAACTGCACGTTTGGAGCCACATTTTGTCTGAAGCTGGAAACGTGCATTCAAAGCTGGGAAAAGGTGCTCATTGACAGGCATCTCCACTTCGGGACCTCGTAGCACCTTCACCCGGGTGGCGTTGGAAAGGTCTGGGCGAGGGGGACACGGGGAGGTCAGGCTCGCCACGCGCACGCGCTTCCCCGCGAAACGGGAGCCCAAACAAAACTTTAAACAGAGCTACCGAATTGGGGATCATCAATCCTGGGAAAATAACCACACACACCGCTGCCCCCCGTGCCAACTTGAATTTAGAAACCGTCCCCAGCGAAATCCCACGTTCGGGCGCAAAACTGCACGTTTGGAGCCACATTTTGTCTGAAGCTGGAAACGTGCATTCAAAGCTGGGAAAAGGTGCTCATTGACAGGCATCTCCACTTCGGGACCTCGTAGCACCTTCACCCGGGTGGCGTTGGAAAGGTCTGGGCGAGGGGAACACGGGGAGGTCAGGCTCGCCACGCGCACGCGCTTCCCCGCGAAACGGGAGCCCAGACAAAACTTTAAACGGACCCACCGAGCTGGGGACGGCTTTTTCCGGGAAGATAACCACGCACACCGCTGCCCCCCGTCCCAACTTGAATTTAGAAACCGTCCCCAGCGAAATCCCACGTTCGGGCGCAAAACTGCACGTTTGGAGCCACATTTTGTCTGAAGCTGGAAACGTGCATTCAAAGCTGGGAAAAGGTGCTCATTGACAGGCATCTCCACTTCGGGACCTCGTAGCACCTTCACCCGGGTGGCGTTGGAAAGGTCTGGGCGAGGGGGACACGGGGAGGTCAGGCTCGCCACGCGCACGCGCTTCCCCGCGAAACGGGAGCCCAAACAAAACTTTAAACAGAGCTACCGAATTGGGGATCATCAATCCTGGGAAAATAACCACACACACCGCTGCCCCCCGTGCCAACTTGAATTTAGAAACCGTCCCCAGCGAAATCCCACGTTCGGGCGCAAAACTGCACGTTTGGAGCCACATTTTGTCTGAAGCTGGAAACCTGCATTCAAAGCTGGGAAAAGGTGCTCATTGACAGGCATCTCCACTTCGGGACCTCGTAGCACCTTCACCCGGGTGGCGTTGGAAAGGTCTGGGCGAGGGGAACACGGGGAGGTCAGGCTCGCCACGCGCACGCGCTTCCCCGCGAAACGGGAGCCCAGACAAAACTTTAAACGGACCCACCGAATTGGGGATCATCAATCCTGGGAAAATAACCACACACACCGCTGCCCCCCGTCCCAACTTGAATTTAGAAACCGTCCCCAGCGAAATCCCACGTTCGGGCGCAAAACTGCACGTTTGGAGCCACATTTTGTCTGAAGCTGGAAACGTGCATTCAAAGCTGGGAAAAGGTGCTCATTGACAGGCATCTCCACTTCGGGACCTCGTAGCACCTTCACCCGGGTGGCGTTGGAAAGGTCTGGGCGAGGGGGACACGGGGAGGTCAGGCTCGCCACGCGCACGCGCTTCCCCGCGAAACGGGAGCCCAGACAAAACTTTAAACGGACCCACCGAGCTGGGGACGGCTTTTTCCGGGGAGATAACCGCGCACACCGCTGCCCCCCGTCCCAACTTGAATTTAGAAACCGTCCCCAGCGAAATCCCACGTTCGGGCGAATAACTGTGAATTTTAAGCCCCCGTTTCTCTCAAGCTGGAAACGTGCATTCAAAGCTGGGAAAAGGTGCTCATTGACAGGCATCTCCACTTCGGGACCACGTAGCACCTTCACCCGGGTGGCGTTGGAAAGGTCTGGGCGAGGGGGACACGGGGAGGTCAGGCTCGCCACGCGCACGCGCTTCCCCGCGAAACGGGAGCCCAAACAAAACTTTAAACGGACCCACCGAGCTGGGGACGGCTTTTTCCGGGAAGATAACCGCGCACACCGCTGCCCCCCGTCCCAACTTGAATTTAGAAACCGTCCCCAGCGAAATCCCACGTTCGGGCGCAAAACTGCACGTTTGGAGCCACATTTTGTCTGAAGCTGGAAACCTGCATTCAAAGCTGGGAAAAGGTGCTCATTGACAGGCATCTCCACTTCGGGACCTCGTAGCACCTTCACCCGGGTGGCGTTGGAAAGGTCTGGGCGAGGGGGACACGGGGAGGTCAGGCTCGCCACGCGCACGCGCTTCCCCGCGAAACGGGAGCCCAGACAAAACTTTAAACGGACCCACCGAGCTGGGGACGGCTTTTTCCGGGGAGATAACCGCGCACACCGCTGCCCCCCGTCCCAACTTGAATTTAGAAACCGTCCCCAGCGAAATCCCACGTTCGGGCGAATAACTGTGAATTTTAAGCCCCCGTTTCTCTCAAGCTGGAAACGTGCATTCAAAGCTGGGAAAAGGTGCTCATTGACAGGCATCTCCACTTCGGGACCACGTAGCACCTTCACCCGGGTGGCGTTGGAAAGGTCTGGGCGAGGGGGACACGGGGAGGTCAGGCTCGCCACGCGCACGCGCTTCCCCGCGAAACGGGAGCCCAAACAAAACTTTAAACGGACCCACCGAGCTGGGGACGGCTTTTTCCGGGAAGATAACCGCGCACACCGCTGCCCCCCGTCCCAACTTGAATTTAGAAACCGTCCCCAGCGAAATCCCACGTTCGGGCGCAAAACTGCACGTTTGGAGCCACATTTTGTCTGAAGCTGGAAACCTGCATTCAAAGCTGGGAAAAGGTGCTCATTGACAGGCATCTCCACTTCGGGACCTCGTAGCACCTTCACCCGGGTGGCGTTGGAAAGGTCTGGGCGAGGGGGACACGGGGAGGTCAGGCTCGCCACGCGCACGCGCTTCCCCGCGAAACGGGAGCCCAGACAAAACTTTAAACGGACCCACCGAGCTGGGGACGGCTTTTTCCGGGGAGATAACCGCGCACACCGCTGCCCCCCGTCCCAACTTGAATTTAGAAACCGTCCCCAGCGAAATCCCACGTTCGGGCGCAAAACTGCACGTTTGGAGCCACATTTTGTCTGAAGCTGGAAACCTGCATTCAAAGCTGGGAAAAGGTGCTCATTGACAGGCATCTCCACTTCGGGACCTCGTAGCACCTTCACCCGGGTGGCGTTGGAAAGGTCTGGGCGAGGGGAACACGGGGAGGTCAGGCTCGCCACGCGCACGCGCTTCCCCGCGAAACGGGAGCCCAGACAAAACTTTAAACGGACCCACCGAATTGGGGATCATCAATCCTGGGAAAATAACCGCACACACCGCTGCCCCCCGTCCCAACTTGAATTTAGAAACCGTCCCCAGCGAAATCCCACGTTCGGGCGCAAAACTGCACGTTTGGAGCCACATTTTGTCTGAAGCTGGAAACCTGCATTCAAAGCTGGGAAAAGGTGCTCATTGACAGGCATCTCCACTTCGGGACCTCGTAGCACCTTCACCCGGGTGGCGTTGGAAAGGTCTGGGCGAGGGGGACACGGGGAGGTCAGGCTCGCCACGCGCACGCGCTTCCCCGCGAAACGGGAGCCCAGACAAAACTTTAAACGGACCCACCGAATTGGGGATCATCAATCCTGGGAAAATAACCACACACACCGCTGCCCCCCGTGCCAACTTGAATTTAGAAACCGTCCCCAGCGAAATCCCACGTTCGGGCGCAAAACTGCACGTTTGGAGCCACATTTTGTCTGAAGCTGGAAACCTGCATTCAAAGCTGGGAAAAGGTGCTCATTGACAGGCATCTCCACTTCGGGACCTCGTAGCACCTTCACCCGGGTGGCGTTGGAAAGGTCTGGGCGAGGGGAACACGGGGAGGTCAGGCTCGCCACGCGCACGCGCTTCCCCGCGAAACGGGAGCCCAGACAAAACTTTAAACGGACCCACCGAGCTGGGGACGGCTTTTTCCGGGAAGATAACCACGCACACCGCTGCCCCCCGTCCCAACTTGAATTTAGAAACCGTCCCCAGCGAAATCCCACGTTCGGGCGCAAAACTGCACGTTTGGAGCCACATTTTGTCTGAAGCTGGAAACGTGCATTCAAAGCTGGGAAAAGGTGCTCATTGACAGGCATCTCCACTTCGGGACCTCGTAGCACCTTCACCCGGGTGGCGTTGGAAAGGTCTGGGCGAGGGGGACACGGGGAGGTCAGGCTCGCCACGCGCACGCGCTTCCCCGCGAAACGGGAGCCCAAACAAAACTTTAAACAGAGCTACCGAATTGGGGATCATCAATCCTGGGAAAATAACCACACACACCGCTGCCCCCCGTGCCAACTTGAATTTAGAAACCGTCCCCAGCGAAATCCCACGTTCGGGCGCAAAACTGCACGTTTGGAGCCACATTTTGTCTGAAGCTGGAAACCTGCATTCAAAGCTGGGAAAAGGTGCTCATTGACAGGCATCTCCACTTCGGGACCTCGTAGCACCTTCACCCGGGTGGCGTTGGAAAGGTCTGGGCGAGGGGAACACGGGGAGGTCAGGCTCGCCACGCGCACGCGCTTCCCCGCGAAACGGGAGCCCAGACAAAACTTTAAACGGACCCACCGAGCTGGGGACGGCTTTTTCCGGGAAGATAACCACGCACACCGCTGCCCCCCGTCCCAACTTGAATTTAGAAACCGTCCCCAGCGAAATCCCACGTTCGGGCGCAAAACTGCACGTTTGGAGCCACATTTTGTCTGAAGCTGGAAACGTGCATTCAAAGCTGGGAAAAGGTGCTCATTGACAGGCATCTCCACTTCGGGACCTCGTAGCACCTTCACCCGGGTGGCGTTGGAAAGGTCTGGGCGAGGGGGACACGGGGAGGTCAGGCTCGCCACGCGCACGCGCTTCCCCGCGAAACGGGAGCCCAAACAAAACTTTAAACGGACCCACCGAGCTGGGGACGGCTTTTTCCGGGAAGATAACCACGCACACCGCTGCCCCCCGTCCCAACTTGAATTTAGAAACCGTCCCCAGCGAAATCCCACGTTCGGGCGCAAAACTGCACGTTTGGAGCCACATTTTGTCTGAAGCTGGAAACGTGCATTCAAAGCTGGGAAAAGGTGCTCATTGACAGGCATCTCCACTTCGGGACCTCGTAGCACCTTCACCCGGGTGGCGTTGGAAAGGTCTGGGCGAGGGGGACACGGGGAGGTCAGGCTCGCCACGCGCACGCGCTTCCCCGCGAAACGGGAGCCCAAACAAAACTTTAAACAGAGCTACCGAATTGGGGATCATCAATCCTGGGAAAATAACCACACACACCGCTGCCCCCCGTGCCAACTTGAATTTAGAAACCGTCCCCAGCGAAATCCCACGTTCGGGCGCAAAACTGCACGTTTGGAGCCACATTTTGTCTGAAGCTGGAAACGTGCATTCAAAGCTGGGAAAAGGTGCTCATTGACAGGCATCTCCACTTCGGGACCTCGTAGCACCTTCACCCGGGTGGCGTTGGAAAGGTCTGGGCGAGGGGGACACGGGGAGGTCAGGCTCGCCACGCGCACGCGCTTCCCCGCGAAACGGGAGCCCAGACAAAACTTTAAACGGACCCACCGAGCTGGGGACGGCTTTTTCCGGGGAGATAACCGCGCACACCGCTGCCCCCCGTCCCAACTTGAATTTAGAAACCGTCCCCAGCGAAATCCCACGTTCGGGCGAATAACTGTGAATTTTAAGCCCCCGTTTCTCTCAAGCTGGAAACGTGCATTCAAAGCTGGGAACAAGGGCTTCATGTACAGGCATCCCCACTTAGGAACCTCGTAGCACCTTCACCCAGGGCTCGTTGGATAGGTATGCCCGAGGGGAACACGGGCACATCGAGACCCGCGGCCGCACGCGCATTTCCCCGACGCTGCGAGCGAAACAACATTTCAAACACGCCTACCGAAATGGGGACACTTTTTTCGGGGAAAATAACCGCACACACCGCTGCCCCTTGCCCTCACTTGAAGAACAAAACCATCCCCAGCAAAA
>NC_085021.1:1610075-1615075 GCF_963692335.1 Osmerus eperlanus
GAGCTACCGAATTGGATATCATCAATCCTGGGAAAATAACCACACACACCGCTGCCCCCCGTCCCAACTTGAATTTAGAAACCGTCCCCAGCGAAATCCCACGTTCGGGCGAATAACTGTGAATTTTAAGCCCCCGTTTCTCTCAAGCTGGAAACGTGCATTCAAAGCTGGGAAAAGGTGCTCATTGACAGGCATCTCCACTTCGGGACCTCGTAGCACCTTCACCCGGGTGGCGTTGGAAAGGTCTGGGCGAGGGGGACACGGGGAGGTCAGGCTCGCCACGCGCACGCGCTTCCCCGCGAAACGGGAGCCCAGACAAAACTTTAAACGGACCCACCGAGCTGGGGACGGCTTTTTCCGGGGAGATAACCGCGCACACCGCTGCCCCCCGTCCCAACTTGAATTTAGAAACCGTCCCCAGCGAAATCCCACGTTCGGGCGAATAACTGTGAATTTTAAGCCCCCGTTTCTCTCAAGCTGGAAACGTGCATTCAAAGCTGGGAAAAGGTGCTCATTGACAGGCATCTCCACTTCGGGACCACGTAGCACCTTCACCCGGGTGGCGTTGGAAAGGTCTGGGCGAGGGGGACACGGGGAGGTCAGGCTCGCCACGCGCACGCGCTTCCCCGCGAAACGGGAGCCCAAACAAAACTTTAAACGGACCCACCGAGCTGGGGACGGCTTTTTCCGGGAAGATAACCGCGCACACCGCTGCCCCCCGTCCCAACTTGAATTTAGAAACCGTCCCCAGCGAAATCCCACGTTCGGGCGCAAAACTGCACGTTTGGAGCCACATTTTGTCTGAAGCTGGAAACCTGCATTCAAAGCTGGGAAAAGGTGCTCATTGACAGGCATCTCCACTTCGGGACCTCGTAGCACCTTCACCCGGGTGGCGTTGGAAAGGTCTGGGCGAGGGGGACACGGGGAGGTCAGGCTCGCCACGCGCACGCGCTTCCCCGCGAAACGGGAGCCCAGACAAAACTTTAAACGGACCCACCGAGCTGGGGACGGCTTTTTCCGGGGAGATAACCGCGCACACCGCTGCCCCCCGTCCCAACTTGAATTTAGAAACCGTCCCCAGCGAAATCCCACGTTCGGGCGAATAACTGTGAATTTTAAGCCCCCGTTTCTCTCAAGCTGGAAACGTGCATTCAAAGCTGGGAAAAGGTGCTCATTGACAGGCATCTCCACTTCGGGACCACGTAGCACCTTCACCCGGGTGGCGTTGGAAAGGTCTGGGCGAGGGGGACACGGGGAGGTCAGGCTCGCCACGCGCACGCGCTTCCCCGCGAAACGGGAGCCCAAACAAAACTTTAAACGGACCCACCGAGCTGGGGACGGCTTTTTCCGGGAAGATAACCGCGCACACCGCTGCCCCCCGTCCCAACTTGAATTTAGAAACCGTCCCCAGCGAAATCCCACGTTCGGGCGCAAAACTGCACGTTTGGAGCCACATTTTGTCTGAAGCTGGAAACGTGCATTCAAAGCTGGGAAAAGGTGCTCATTGACAGGCATCTCCACTTCGGGACCTCGTAGCACCTTCACCCGGGTGGCGTTGGAAAGGTCTGGGCGAGGGGGACACGGGGAGGTCAGGCTCGCCACGCGCACGCGCTTCCCCGCGAAACGGGAGCCCAGACAAAACTTTAAACGGACCCACCGAGCTGGGGACGGCTTTTTCCGGGGAGATAACCGCGCACACCGCTGCCCCCCGTCCCAACTTGAATTTAGAAACCGTCCCCAGCGAAATCCCACGTTCGGGCGAATAACTGTGAATTTTAAGCCCCCGTTTCTCTCAAGCTGGAAACGTGCATTCAAAGCTGGGAAAAGGTGCTCATTGACAGGCATCTCCACTTCGGGACCACGTAGCACCTTCACCCGGGTGGCGTTGGAAAGGTCTGGGCGAGGGGGACACGGGGAGGTCAGGCTCGCCACGCGCACGCGCTTCCCCGCGAAACGGGAGCCCAAACAAAACTTTAAACGGACCCACCGAGCTGGGGACGGCTTTTTCCGGGAAGATAACCGCGCACACCGCTGCCCCCCGTCCCAACTTGAATTTAGAAACCGTCCCCAGCGAAATCCCACGTTCGGGCGCAAAACTGCACGTTTGGAGCCACATTTTGTCTGAAGCTGGAAACCTGCATTCAAAGCTGGGAAAAGGTGCTCATTGACAGGCATCTCCACTTCGGGACCTCGTAGCACCTTCACCCGGGTGGCGTTGGAAAGGTCTGGGCGAGGGGGACACGGGGAGGTCAGGCTCGCCACGCGCACGCGCTTCCCCGCGAAACGGGAGCCCAGACAAAACTTTAAACGGACCCACCGAGCTGGGGACGGCTTTTTCCGGGGAGATAACCGCGCACACCGCTGCCCCCCGTCCCAACTTGAATTTAGAAACCGTCCCCAGCGAAATCCCACGTTCGGGCGAATAACTGTGAATTTTAAGCCCCCGTTTCTCTCAAGCTGGAAACGTGCATTCAAAGCTGGGAAAAGGTGCTCATTGACAGGCATCTCCACTTCGGGACCACGTAGCACCTTCACCCGGGTGGCGTTGGAAAGGTCTGGGCGAGGGGGACACGGGGAGGTCAGGCTCGCCACGCGCACGCGCTTCCCCGCGAAACGGGAGCCCAAACAAAACTTTAAACGGACCCACCGAGCTGGGGACGGCTTTTTCCGGGAAGATAACCGCGCACACCGCTGCCCCCCGTCCCAACTTGAATTTAGAAACCGTCCCCAGCGAAATCCCACGTTCGGGCGCAAAACTGCACGTTTGGAGCCACATTTTGTCTGAAGCTGGAAACGTGCATTCAAAGCTGGGAAAAGGTGCTCATTGACAGGCATCTCCACTTCGGGACCTCGTAGCACCTTCACCCGGGTGGCGTTGGAAAGGTCTGGGCGAGGGGGACACGGGGAGGTCAGGCTCGCCACGCGCACGCGCTTCCCCGCGAAACGGGAGCCCAGACAAAACTTTAAACGGACCCACCGAGCTGGGGACGGCTTTTTCCGGGGAGATAACCGCGCACACCGCTGCCCCCCGTCCCAACTTGAATTTAGAAACCGTCCCCAGCGAAATCCCACGTTCGGGCGAATAACTGTGAATTTTAAGCCCCCGTTTCTCTCAAGCTGGAAACGTGCATTCAAAGCTGGGAAAAGGTGCTCATTGACAGGCATCTCCACTTCGGGACCACGTAGCACCTTCACCCGGGTGGCGTTGGAAAGGTCTGGGCGAGGGGGACACGGGGAGGTCAGGCTCGCCACGCGCACGCGCTTCCCCGCGAAACGGGAGCCCAAACAAAACTTTAAACGGACCCACCGAGCTGGGGACGGCTTTTTCCGGGAAGATAACCGCGCACACCGCTGCCCCCCGTCCCAACTTGAATTTAGAAACCGTCCCCAGCGAAATCCCACGTTCGGGCGCAAAACTGCACGTTTGGAGCCACATTTTGTCTGAAGCTGGAAACCTGCATTCAAAGCTGGGAAAAGGTGCTCATTGACAGGCATCTCCACTTCGGGACCTCGTAGCACCTTCACCCGGGTGGCGTTGGAAAGGTCTGGGCGAGGGGGACACGGGGAGGTCAGGCTCGCCACGCGCACGCGCTTCCCCGCGAAACGGGAGCCCAGACAAAACTTTAAACGGACCCACCGAGCTGGGGACGGCTTTTTCCGGGGAGATAACCGCGCACACCGCTGCCCCCCGTCCCAACTTGAATTTAGAAACCGTCCCCAGCGAAATCCCACGTTCGGGCGAATAACTGTGAATTTTAAGCCCCCGTTTCTCTCAAGCTGGAAACGTGCATTCAAAGCTGGGAAAAGGTGCTCATTGACAGGCATCTCCACTTCGGGACCACGTAGCACCTTCACCCGGGTGGCGTTGGAAAGGTCTGGGCGAGGGGGACACGGGGAGGTCAGGCTCGCCACGCGCACGCGCTTCCCCGCGAAACGGGAGCCCAAACAAAACTTTAAACGGACCCACCGAGCTGGGGACGGCTTTTTCCGGGAAGATAACCGCGCACACCGCTGCCCCCCGTCCCAACTTGAATTTAGAAACCGTCCCCAGCGAAATCCCACGTTCGGGCGCAAAACTGCACGTTTGGAGCCACATTTTGTCTGAAGCTGGAAACCTGCATTCAAAGCTGGGAAAAGGTGCTCATTGACAGGCATCTCCACTTCGGGACCTCGTAGCACCTTCACCCGGGTGGCGTTGGAAAGGTCTGGGCGAGGGGGACACGGGGAGGTCAGGCTCGCCACGCGCACGCGCTTCCCCGCGAAACGGGAGCCCAGACAAAACTTTAAACGGACCCACCGAGCTGGGGACGGCTTTTTCCGGGGAGATAACCGCGCACACCGCTGCCCCCCGTCCCAACTTGAATTTAGAAACCGTCCCCAGCGAAATCCCACGTTCGGGCGCAAAACTGCACGTTTGGAGCCACATTTTGTCTGAAGCTGGAAACCTGCATTCAAAGCTGGGAAAAGGTGCTCATTGACAGGCATCTCCACTTCGGGACCTCGTAGCACCTTCACCCGGGTGGCGTTGGAAAGGTCTGGGCGAGGGGAACACGGGGAGGTCAGGCTCGCCACGCGCACGCGCTTCCCCGCGAAACGGGAGCCCAGACAAAACTTTAAACGGACCCACCGAATTGGGGATCATCAATCCTGGGAAAATAACCACACACACCGCTGCCCCCCGTCCCAACTTGAATTTAGAAACCGTCCCAGCGAAATCCCACGTTCGGGCGCAAAACTGCACGTTTGGAGCCACATTTTGTCTGAAGCTGGAAACCTGCATTCAAAGCTGGGAAAAGGTGCTCATTGACAGGCATCTCCACTTCGGGACCTCGTAGCACCTTCACCCGGGTGGCGTTGGAAAGGTCTGGGCGAGGGGAACACGGGGAGGTCAGGCTCGCCACGCGCACGCGCTTCCCGCGAAACGGGAGCCCAGACAAAACTTTAAACGGACCCACCGAATTGGGGATCATCAATCCTGGGAAAATAACCACACACACCGC
>NC_085021.1:1627575-1635075 GCF_963692335.1 Osmerus eperlanus
TGAAGCTGGAAACCTGCATTCAAAGCTGGGAAAAGGTGCTCATTGACAGGCATCTCCACTTCGGGACCTCGTAGCACCTTCACCCGGGTGGCGTTGGAAAGGTCTGGGCGAGGGGGACACGGGGAGGTCAGGCTCGCCACGCGCACGCGCTTCCCCGCGAAACGGGAGCCCAGACAAAACTTTAAACGGACCCACCGAGCTGGGGACGGCTTTTTCCGGGGAGATAACCGCGCACACCGCTGCCCCCCGTCCCAACTTGAATTTAGAAACCGTCCCCAGCGAAATCCCACGTTCGGGCGAATAACTGTGAATTTTAAGCCCCCGTTTCTCTCAAGCTGGAAACGTGCATTCAAAGCTGGGAAAAGGTGCTCATTGACAGGCATCTCCACTTCGGGACCACGTAGCACCTTCACCCGGGTGGCGTTGGAAAGGTCTGGGCGAGGGGGACACGGGGAGGTCAGGCTCGCCACGCGCACGCGCTTCCCCGCGAAACGGGAGCCCAAACAAAACTTTAAACGGACCCACCGAGCTGGGGACGGCTTTTTCCGGGAAGATAACCGCGCACACCGCTGCCCCCCGTCCCAACTTGAATTTAGAAACCGTCCCCAGCGAAATCCCACGTTCGGGCGCAAAACTGCACGTTTGGAGCCACATTTTGTCTGAAGCTGGAAACCTGCATTCAAAGCTGGGAAAAGGTGCTCATTGACAGGCATCTCCACTTCGGGACCTCGTAGCACCTTCACCCGGGTGGCGTTGGAAAGGTCTGGGCGAGGGGGACACGGGGAGGTCAGGCTCGCCACGCGCACGCGCTTCCCCGCGAAACGGGAGCCCAGACAAAACTTTAAACGGACCCACCGAGCTGGGGACGGCTTTTTCCGGGGAGATAACCGCGCACACCGCTGCCCCCCGTCCCAACTTGAATTTAGAAACCGTCCCCAGCGAAATCCCACGTTCGGGCGCAAAACTGCACGTTTGGAGCCACATTTTGTCTGAAGCTGGAAACCTGCATTCAAAGCTGGGAAAAGGTGCTCATTGACAGGCATCTCCACTTCGGGACCTCGTAGCACCTTCACCCGGGTGGCGTTGGAAAGGTCTGGGCGAGGGGGACACGGGGAGGTCAGGCTCGCCACGCGCACGCGCTTCCCCGCGAAACGGGAGCCCAAACAAAACTTTAAACGGACCCACCGAGCTGGGGACGGCTTTTTCCGGGAAGATAACCGCGCACACCGCTGCCCCCCGTCCCAACTTGAATTTAGAAACCGTCCCCAGCGAAATCCCACGTTCGGGCGCAAAACTGCACGTTTGGAGCCACATTTTGTCTGAAGCTGGAAACCTGCATTCAAAGCTGGGAAAAGGTGCTCATTGACAGGCATCTCCACTTCGGGACCTCGTAGCACCTTCACCCGGGTGGCGTTGGAAAGGTCTGGGCGAGGGGGACACGGGGAGGTCAGGCTCGCCACGCGCACGCGCTTCCCCGCGAAACGGGAGCCCAGACAAAACTTTAAACGGACCCACCGAGCTGGGGACGGCTTTTTCCGGGGAGATAACCGCGCACACCGCTGCCCCCCGTCCCAACTTGAATTTAGAAACCGTCCCCAGCGAAATCCCACGTTCGGGCGAATAACTGTGAATTTTAAGCCCCCGTTTCTCTCAAGCTGGAAACGTGCATTCAAAGCTGGGAAAAGGTGCTCATTGACAGGCATCTCCACTTCGGGACCACGTAGCACCTTCACCCGGGTGGCGTTGGAAAGGTCTGGGCGAGGGGGACACGGGGAGGTCAGGCTCGCCACGCGCACGCGCTTCCCCGCGAAACGGGAGCCCAAACAAAACTTTAAACGGACCCACCGAGCTGGGGACGGCTTTTTCCGGGAAGATAACCGCGCACACCGCTGCCCCCCGTCCCAACTTGAATTTAGAAACCGTCCCCAGCGAAATCCCACGTTCGGGCGCAAAACTGCACGTTTGGAGCCACATTTTGTCTGAAGCTGGAAACCTGCATTCAAAGCTGGGAAAAGGTGCTCATTGACAGGCATCTCCACTTCGGGACCTCGTAGCACCTTCACCCGGGTGGCGTTGGAAAGGTCTGGGCGAGGGGGACACGGGGAGGTCAGGCTCGCCACGCGCACAGCGCTTCCCCGCGAAACGGGAGCCCAGACAAAACTTTAAACGGACCCACCGAGCTGGGGACGGCTTTTTCCGGGGAGATAACCGCGCACACCGCTGCCCCCCGTCCCAACTTGAATTTAGAAACCGTCCCAGCGAAATCCCACGTTCGGGCGCAAAACTGCACGTTTGGAGCCACATTTTGTCTGAAGCTGAAACCTGCATTCAAGCTGGGAAAAGGTGCTCATTGACAGGCATCTCCACTTCGGGACCTCGTAGCACCTTCACCCGGGTGGCGTTGGAAAGGTCTGGGCGAGGGGAACACGGGGAGGTCAGGGCTCGCCACGCGCACGCGCTTCCCCGCGAAACGGGAGCCCAGACAAAACTTTAAACGGACCCACCGAATTGGGGATCATCAATCCTGGAAAATAACCACACACACCGCTGCCCCCCGTCCCAACTTGAATTTAGAAACCGTCCCCAGCGAAATCCCACGTTCGGGCGCAAAACTGCACGTTTGGAGCCACATTTTGTCTGAAGCTGGAAACCTGCATTCAAAGCTGGAAAAGGTGCTCATTGACAGGCATCTCCACTTCGGGACCTCGTAGCACCTTCACCCGGGTGGCGTTGGAAAGGTCTGGGCGAGGGGAACACGGGGAGGTCAGGCTCGCCACGCGCACGCGCTTCCCCGCGAAACGGGAGCCCAGACAAAACTTTAAACGGACCCACCGAATTGGGGATCATCAATCCTGGGAAAATAACCACACACACCGCTGCCCCCCGTCCCAACTTGAATTTAGAAACCGTCCCCAGCGAAATCCCACGTTCGGGCGCAAAACTGCACGTTTGGAGCCACATTTTGTCTGAAGCTGGAAACCTGCATTCAAAGCTGGGAAAAGGTGCTCATTGACAGGCATCTCCACTTCGGACCTCGTAGCACCTTCACCCGGGTGGCGTTGGAAAGGTCTGGGCGAGGGGAACACGGGGAGGTCAGGCTCGCCACGCGCACGCGCTTCCCCGCGAAACGGGAGCCCAAACAAAACTTTAAACGGACCCACCGAGCTGGGGACGGCTTTTTCCGGGAAGATAACCACGCACACCGCTGCCCCCCGTCCCAACTTGAATTTAGAAACCGTCCCCAGCGAAATCCACGTTCGGGCGCAAAACTGCACGTTTGGAGCCACATTTTGTCTGAAGCTGGAAACGTGCATTCAAAGCTGGGAAAAGGTGCTCATTGACAGGCATCTCCACTTCGGGACCTCGTAGCACCTTCACCCGGGTGGCGTTGGAAAGGTCTGGGCGAGGGGGACACGGGGAGGTCAGGCTCGCCACGCGCACGCGCTTCCCCGCGAAACGGGAGCCCAAACAAAACTTTAAACAGAGCTACCGAATTGGGGATCATCAATCCTGGGAAAATAACCACACACACCGCTGCCCCCGTGCCAACTTGAATTTAGAAACCGTCCCCAGCGAAATCCCACGTTCGGGCGCAAAACTGCACGTTTGGAGCCACATTTTGTCTGAAGCTGGAAACCTGCATTCAAAGCTGGGAAAAGGTGCTCATTGACAGGCATCTCCACTTCGGGACCTCGTAGCACCTTCACCCGGGTGGCGTTGGAAAGGTCTGGGCGAGGGGAACACGGGGAGGTCAGGCTCGCCACGCGCACGCGCTTCCCCGCGAAACGGGAGCCCAGACAAAACTTTAACGGACCCACCGAGCTGGGGACGGCTTTTTCCGGGAAGATAACCACGCACACCGCTGCCCCCCGTCCCAACTTGAATTTAGAAACCGTCCCCAGCGAAATCCACGTTCGGGCGCAAAACTGCACGTTTGGAGCCACATTTTGTCTGAAGCTGGAAACGTGCATTCAAAGCTGGGAAAGGTGCTCATTGACAGGCATCTCCACTTCGGGACCTCGTAGCACCTTCACCCGGGTGGCGTTGGAAAGGTCTGGGCGAGGGGGACACGGGGAGGTCAGGCTCGCCACGCGCACGCGCTTCCCCGCGAAACGGGAGCCCAAACAAAACTTTAAACAGAGCTACCGAATTGGGGATCATCAATCCTGGGAAAATAACCACACACACCGCTGCCCCCCGTGCCAACTTGAATTTAGAAACCGTCCCCAGCGAAATCCCACGTTCGGGCGCAAAACTGCACGTTTGGAGCCACATTTTGTCTGAAGTGGACACCTGCTTCCCTGGAAACCTGCATTCAAAGCTGGGAAAAGGTGCTCATTGACAGGCATCTCCACTTCGGGACCTCGTAGCACCTTCACCCGGGTGGCGTTGGAAAGGTCTGGGCGAGGGGGACACGGGGAGGTCAGGCTCGCCACGCGCACGCGCTTCCCCGCGAAACGGGAGCCCAAACAAAACTTTAAACGGACCCACCGAATTGGGGATCATCAATCCTGGGAAAATAACCACACACACCGCTGCCCCCCGTGCCAACTTGAATTTAGAAACCGTCCCCAGCGAAATCCCACGTTCGGGCGCAAAACTGCACGTTTGGAGCCACATTTTGTCTGAAGCTGGAAACCTGCATTCAAAGCTGGGAAAAGGTGCTCATTGACAGGCATCTCCACTTCGGGACCTCGTAGCACCTTCACCCGGGTGGCGTTGGAAAGGTCTGGGCGAGGGGGACACGGGGAGGTCAGGCTCGCCACGCGCACGCGCTTCCCCGCGAAACGGGAGCCCAAACAAAACTTTAAACGGACCCACCGAATTGGGGATCATCAATCCTGGGAAAATAACCACACACACCGCTGCCCCCCGTGCCAACTTGAATTTAGAAACCGTCCCCAGCGAAATCCCACGTTCGGGCGCAAAACTGCACGTTTGGAGCCACATTTTGTCTGAAGCTGGAAACCTGCATTCAAAGCTGGGAAAAGGTGCTCATTGACAGGCATCTCCACTTCGGGACCTCGTAGCACCTTCACCCGGGTGGCGTTGGAAAGGTCTGGGCGAGGGGAACACGGGGAGGTCAGGCTCGCCACGCGCACGCGCTTCCCCGCGAAACGGGAGCCCAAACAAAACTTTAAACGGACCCACCGAATTGGGGATCATCAATCCTGGGAAAATAACCACACACACCGCTGCCCCCCGTGCCAACTTGAATTTAGAAACCGTCCCCAGCGAAATCCCACGTTCGGGCGCAAAACTGCACGTTTGGAGCCACATTTTGTCTGAAGCTGGAAACCTGCATTCAAAGCTGGGAAAAGGTGCTCATTGACAGGCATCTCCACTTCGGGACCTCGTAGCACCTTCACCCGGGTGGCGTTGGAAAGGTCTGGGCGAGGGGAACACGGGGAGGTCAGGCTCGCCACGCGCACGCGCTTCCTCGCGAAACGGGAGCCCAAACAAAACTTTAAACGGACCCACCGAATTGGGGATCATCAATCCTGGGAAAATAACCACACACACCGCTGCCCCCCGTGCCAACTTGAATTTAGAAACCGTCCCCAGCGAAATCCCACGTTCGGGCGCAAAACTGCACGTTTGGAGCCACATTTTGTCTGAAGCTGGAAACCTGCATTCAAAGCTGGGAAAAGGTGCTCATTGACAGGCATCTCCACTTCGGGACCTCGTAGCACCTTCACCCGGGTGGCGTTGGAAAGGTCTGGGCGAGGGGGACACGGGGAGGTCAGGCTCGCCACGCGCACGCGCTTCCCCGCGAAACGGGAGCCCAAACAAAACTTTAAACGGACCCACCGAGCTGGGGATCATCAATCCTGGGAAAATAACCGCGCACACCGCTGCCCCCCGTGCCAACTTGAATTTAGAAACCGTCCGCCACATTTTGTCTGAAGCTGGAAACCTGCATTCAAAGCTGGGAAAAAGGTGCTCATTGACAGGCATCTCCACTTCGGGACCTCGTAGCACCTTCACCCGGGTGGCGTTGGAAAGGTCTGGGCGAGGGGGACACGGGGAGGTCAGGCTCGCCACGCGCACGCGCTTCCCCCGCGAAACGGGAGCCCAAACAAAACTTTAACGGACCCACCGAATTGGGGATCATCAATCCTGGGAAAATAACCACACACACCGCTGCCCCCCGTGCCAACTTGAATTAGAAACCGTCCCAGCGAAATCCACGTTCGGGCGCAAAACTGCACGTTTGGAGCCACATTTTGTCTGAAGCTGGAAACCTGCATTCAAAGCTGGAAAAGGTGCTCATTGACAGGCATCTCCACTTCGGGACCTCGTAGCACCTTCACCCGGGTGGCGTTGGAAAGGTCTGGGCGAGGGGAACACGGGGAGGTCAGGCTCGCCACGCGCACGCGCTTCCCGCGAACGGGAGCCCAAACAAAACTTTAAACGGACCCACCGAATTGGGGATCATCAATCCTGGGAAAATAACCACACACACCGCTGCCCCCCGTGCCACTTGAATTTAGAAACCGTCCCCAGCGAAATCCACGTTCGGGCGCAAAACTGCACGTTTGGAGCCACATTTTGTCTGAAGCTGGAAACCTGCATTCAAAGCTGGGAAAAGGTGCTCATTGACAGGCATCTCCACTTCGGGACCTCGTAGCACCTTCACCCGGGTGGCGTTGGAAAGGTCTGGGCGAGGGGGACACGGGGAGGTCAGGCTCGCCACGCGCACGCGCTTCCCGCGAAACGGGAGCCCAAACAAAACTTTAAACGGACCCACCGAGCTGGGGATCATCAATCCTGGGAAAATAACCGCGCACACCGCTGCCCCCCGTGCCAACTTGAATTTAGAAACCGTCCCCAGCGAAATCCCACGTCGGGCGAATAACTGTGAATTTTAAGCCCCCGTTTCTCTCAAGCTGGAAACGTGCATTCAAAGCTGGAACAAGGGCTTCATGTACAGGCATCCCACTTAGGAACCTCGTAGCACCTTCACCCAGGGCTCGTTGGATAGGTATGCCCGAGGGGAACACGGGCACATCGAGACCCGCGGCCGCACGCGCATTTCCCCGACGCTGCGAGCGAAACAACATTTCAAACACGCCTACCGAAATGGGGACACTTTTTTCGGGGAAATAACCGCACACACCGCTGCCCCTTGCCCTCACTTGAAGAACAAAACCATCCCCAGCAAAATCACACTTTCGGGCGCCAAACGGTGCATTTCACACCCACAAAATACTCACAAGTCAAACACACTCTCACACTGCAAAATTTGGGAGCCCCGGGGAACAACACTACACTCTTGGCCTCCCCGGGGAACAGCACTCCCAGGGCGGCAAGCACACCTCCGGGGAGGACCCCCCTGCACTACCTGATCACCGTGGGGCCCTGTGCACCCACTCTTAAGCACCCCCCCTGTGTTAAAACCAAAATAACCCCACTTTAAGAAGTACGTGCCCCTGGGCATCCCCTGCTTACAGTGCCCGTGCCCCTGGGCATCCCCTGTTTACAGTGCCCGTGCCCCTG
>NC_085021.1:1645075-1652575 GCF_963692335.1 Osmerus eperlanus
GAGGTCAGGCTCGCCACGCGCACGCGCTTCCCCGCGAAACGGGAGCCCAAACAAAACTTTAAACGGACCCACCGAATTGGGGATCATCAATCCTGGGAAAATAACCACACACACCGCTGCCCCCCGTGCCAACTTGAATTTAGAAACCGTCCCCAGCGAAATCCCACGTTCGGGCGCAAAACTGCACGTTTGGAGCCACATTTTGTCTGAAGCTGGAAACCTGCATTCAAAGCTGGGAAAAGGTGCTCATTGACAGGCATCTCCACTTCGGGACCTCGTAGCACCTTCACCCGGGTGGCGTTGGAAAGGTCTGGGCGAGGGGAACACGGGGAGGTCAGGCTCGCCACGCGCACGCGCTTCCTCGCGAAACGGGAGCCCAAACAAAACTTTAAACGGACCCACCGAATTGGGGATCATCAATCCTGGGAAAATAACCACACACACCGCTGCCCCCCGTGCCAACTTGAATTTAGAAACCGTCCCCAGCGAAATCCCACGTTCGGGCGCAAAACTGCACGTTTGGAGCCACATTTTGTCTGAAGCTGGAAACCTGCATTCAAAGCTGGGAAAAGGTGCTCATTGACAGGCATCTCCACTTCGGGACCTCGTAGCACCTTCACCCGGGTGGCGTTGGAAAGGTCTGGGCGAGGGGGACACGGGGAGGTCAGGCTCGCCACGCGCACGCGCTTCCCCGCGAAACGGGAGCCCAAACAAAACTTTAAACGGACCCACCGAATTGGGGATCATCAATCCTGGGAAAATAACCACACACACCGCTGCCCCCCGTGCCAACTTGAATTTAGAAACCGTCCCCAGCGAAATCCCACGTTCGGGCGCAAAACTGCACGTTTGGAGCCACATTTTGTCTGAAGCTGGAAACCTGCATTCAAAGCTGGGAAAAGGTGCTCATTGACAGGCATCTCCACTTCGGGACCTCGTAGCACCTTCACCCGGGTGGCGTTGGAAGGTCTGGGCGAGGGGGACACGGGGAGGTCAGGCTCGCCACGCGCACGCGCTTCCTCGCGAAACGGGAGCCCAAACAAAACTTTAAACGGACCCACCGAATTGGGGATCATCAATCCTGGGAAAATAACCACACACACCGCTGCCCCCGTGCCAACTTGAATTTAGAAACCGTCCCAGCGAAATCCCACGTTCGGGCGCAAAACTGCACGTTTGGAGCCACATTTTGTCTGAAGCTGGAAACCTGCATTCAAAGCTGGGAAAAGGTGCTCATTGACAGGCATCTCCACTTCGGGACCTCGTAGCACCTTCACCCGGGTGGCGTTGGAAAGGTCTGGGCGAGGGGGACACGGGGAGGTCAGGCTCGCCACGCGCACGCGCTTCCCCGCGAAACGGGAGCCCAACAAAACTTTAAACGGACCCACCGAATTGGGGATCATCAATCCTGGGAAAATAACCACACACACCGCTGCCCCCCGTGCCAACTTGAATTTAGAAACCGTCCCCAGCGAAATCCCACGTTCGGGCGCAAACTGCACGTTTGGAGCCACATTTTGTCTGAAGCTGGAAACCTGCATTCAAAGCTGGGAAAAGGTGCTCATTGACAGGCATCTCCACTTCGGGACCTCGTAGCACCTTCACCCGGGTGGCGTTGGAAAGGTCTGGGCGAGGGGAACACGGGGAGGTCAGGCTCGCCACGCGCACGCGCTTCCTCGCGAAACGGGAGCCCAAACAAAACTTTAAACGGACCCACCGAGCTGGGGACGGCTTTTCCGGGGAGATAACCGCGCACACCGCTGCCCCCCGTCCCAACTTGAATTTAGAAACCGTCCCCAGCGAAATCCACGTTCGGGCGCAAAACTGCACGTTTGGAGCCACATTTTTGTCTGAAGCTGAAACCTGCATTCAAAGCTGGGAAAAGGTGCTCATTGACAGGCATCTCCACTTCGGGACCTCGTAGCACCTTCACCCGGGTGGCGTTGGAAAGGGTCTGGGCGAGGGGGACACGGGGAGGTCAGGCTCGCCACGCGCACGCGCTTCCCCGCGAAACGGGAGCCCAAACAAAACTTTAAACGGACCCACCGAATTGGGGGATCATCAATCCTGGGAAAATAACCACACACACCGCTGCCCCCCGTGCCAACTTGAATTTAGAAACCGTCCCCAGCGAAATCCCACGTTCGGGCGCAAAACTGCACGTTTGGAGCCACATTTTGTCTGAAGCTGGAAACCTGCATTCAAAGCTGGGAAAAGGTGCTCATTGACAGGCATCTCCACTTCGGGACCTCGTAGCACCTTCACCCGGGTGGCGTTGGAAAGGTCTGGGCGAGGGGGACACGGGGAGGTCAGGCTCGCCACGCGCACGCGCTTCCCGCGAACGGGAGCCCAAACAAAACTTTAAACGGACCCACCGAATTGGGGATCATCAATCCTGGGAAAATAACCACACACACCGCTGCCCCCCGTGCCAACTTGAATTTAGAAACCGTCCCCAGCGAAATCCCACGTTCGGAGCGCAAAACTGCACGTTTGGAGCACATTTTGTCTGAAGCTGGAAACCTGCATTCAAAGCTGGGAAAAGGTGCTCATTGACAGGCATCTCCACTTCGGGACCTCGTAGCACCTTCACCCGGGTGGCGTTGGAAAGGTCTGGGCGAGGGGAACACGGGGAGGTCAGGCTCGCCACGCGCACGCGCTTCCCCGCGAAACGGGAGCCCAAACAAAACTTTAAACGGACCCACCGAATTGGGGATCATCAATCCTGGGAAAATAACCACACACACCGCTTGCCCCCCCGTGCCAACTTGAATTTAGAAACCGTCCCAGCGAAATCCCACGTTCGGGCGCAAAACTGCACGTTTGGAGCCACATTTTGTCTGAAGCTGGAAACCTGCATTCAAAGCTGGGAAAAGGTGCTCATTGACAGGCATCTCCACTTCGGGACCTCGTAGCACCTTCACCCGGGTGGCGTTGGAAAGGTCTGGGCGAGGGGAACACGGGGAGGTCAGGCTCGCCACGCGCACGCGCTTCCTCGCGAAACGGGAGCCCAACAAAACTTTAAACGACCCACCGAGCTGGGGACGGCTTTTTCCGGGGAGATAACCGCGCACACCGCTGCCCCCCGTCCCAACTTGAATTTAGAAACCGTCCCCAGCGAAATCCCACGTTTCGGGCGCAAAACTGCACGTTTGGAGCCACATTTTGTCTGAAGCTGGAAACCTGCATTCAAAGCTGGGAAAAGGTGCTCATTGACAGGCATCTCCACTTCGGGACCTCGTAGCACCTTCACCCGGGTGGCGTTGGAAAGGTCTGGGCGAGGGGAACACGGGGAGGTCAGGCTCGCCACGCGCACGCGCTTCCTCGCGAAACGGGAGCCCAAACAAAACTTTAAACGGACCCACCGAATTGGGGATCATCAATCCTGGGAAAATAACCACACACACCGCTGCCCCCCGTGCCAACTTGAATTTAGAAACCGTCCCAGCGAAATCCCACGTTCGGGCGCAAACTGCACGTTTGGAGCCACATTTTGTCTGAAGCTGGAAACCTGCATTCAAAGCTGGGAAAAGGTGCTCATTGACAGGCATCTCCACTTCGGGACCTCGTAGCACCTTCACCCGGGTGGCGTTGGAAAGGTCTGGGCGAGGGGGGACACGGGGAGGTCAGGCTCGCCACGCGCACGCGCTTCCCCGCGAAACGGGAGCCCAAACAAAACTTTAAACGGACCCACCGAATTGGGGATCATCAATCCTGGGAAAATAACCACACACACCGCTGCCCCCCGTGCCAACTTGAATTTAGAAACCGTCCCCAGCGAAATCCCACGTTCGGGCGCAAAACTGCACGTTTGGAGCCACATTTTGTCTGAAGCTGGAAACCTGCATTCAAAGCTGGAAAAGGTGCTCATTGACAGGCATCTCCACTTCGGGACCTCGTAGCACCTTCACCCGGGTGGCGTTGGAAAGGTCTGGGCGAGGGGAACACGGGGAGGTCAGGCTCGCCACGCGCACGCGCTTCCTCGCGAAACGGGAGCCCAAACAAAACTTTAAACGGACCCACCGAGCTGGGGACGGCTTTTTCCGGGGAGATTAACCGCGCACACCGCTGCCCCCCGTCCCAACTTGAATTTAGAAACCGTCCCCAGCGAAATCCCACGTTCGGGCGCAAAACTGCACGTTTGGAGCCACATTTTGTCTGAAGCTGGAAACCTGCATTCAAAGCTGGGAAAGGTGCTCATTGACAGCATCTCCACTTCGGGACCTCGTAGCACCTTCACCCGGGTGGCGTTGGAAAGGTCTGGGCGAGGGGGAACACGGGGAGGTCAGGCTCGCCACGCGCACGCGCTTCCTCGCGAAACGGGAGCCCAAACAAAACTTAAACGGACCACCGAATTGGGGATCATCAATCCTGGGAAAATAACCACACACACCGCTGCCCCCCGTGCCAACTTGAATTTAGAAACCGTCCCAGCGAAATCCCACGTTCGGGCGCAAAACTGCACGTTTGGAGCCACATTTTGTCTGAAGCTGGAAACCTGCATTCAAAGCTGGGAAAAGGTGCTCATTGACAGGCATCTCCACTTCGGGACCTCGTAGCACCTTCACCCGGGTGGCGTTGGAAAGGTCTGGGCGAGGGGAACACGGGGAGGTCAGGCTCGCCACGCGCACGCGCTTCCTCGCGAAACGGGAGCCCAACAAAACTTTAAACGGACCCACCGAGCTGGGGACGGCTTTTTCCGGGGAGATAACCGCGCACACCGCTGCCCCCCGTCCCAACTTGAATTTAGAAACCGTCCCCAGCGAAATCCCACGTTCGGGCGCAAAACTGCACGTTTGGAGCCACATTTTGTCTGAAGCTGGAAACCTGCATTCAAAGCTGGGAAAAGGTGCTCATTGACAGGCATCTCCACTTCGGGACCTCGTAGCACCTTCACCCGGGTGGCGTTGGAAAGGTCTGGGCGAGGGGGACACGGGGAGGTCAGGCTCGCCACGCGCACGCGCTTCCCCGCGAACGGGAGCCCAAACAAAACTTTAAACGGACCCACCGAATTGGGGATCATCAATCCTGGGAAAATAACCACACACACCGCTGCCCCCCGTGCCAACTTGAATTTAGAAACCGTCCCCAGCGAAATCCCACGTTCGGGCGCAAAACTGCACGTTTGGAGCCACATTTTGTCTGAAGCTGGAAACCTGCATTCAAAGCTGGGAAAAGGTGCTCATTGACAGGCATCTCCACTTCGGGACCTCGTAGCACCTTCACCCGGGTGGCGTTGGAAAGGTCTGGGCGAGGGGGACACGGGAGGTCAGGCTCGCCACGCGCACGCGCTTCCCCGCGAAACGGGAGCCCAAACAAAACTTTAAACGGACCCACCGAATTGGGGATCATCAATCCTGGGAAAATAACCACACACACCGCTGCCCCCGTGCCAACTTGAATTTAGAAACCGTCCCCAGCGAAATCCCACGTTCGGGCGCAAAACTGCACGTTTGGAGCCACATTTGTCTGAAGCTGGAAACCTGCATTCAAAGCTGGGAAAAGGTGCTCATTGACAGGCATCTCCACTTCGGGACCTCGTAGCACCTTCACCCGGGTGGCGTTGGAAATGGTCTGGGCGAGGGGAACACGGGGAGGTCAGGCTCGCCACGCGCACGCGCTTCCTCGCGAAACGGGAGCCCAAACAAAACTTTAAACGGACCCACCGAGCTGGGACGGCTTTTTCCGGGGAGATAACCGCGCACACCGCTGCCCCCGTCCAACTTGAATTTAGAAACCGTCCCCAGCGAAATCCCACGTTCGGGCGCAAAACTGCACGTTTGGGAGCCACATTTTGTCTGAAGCTGGAAACCTGCATTCAAAGCTGGGAAAAGGTGCTCATTGACAGGCATCTCCACTTCGGGACCTCGTAGCACCTTCACCCGGGTGGCGTTGGAAAGGTCTGGGCGAGGGGGACACGGGGAGGTCAGGCTCGCCACGCGCACGCGCTTCCCCGCGAAACGGGAGCCCAAACAAAACTTTAAACGGACCCACCGAATTGGGGATCATCAATCCTGGAAAATAACCACACACACCGCTGCCCCCGTGCCAACTTGAATTTAGAAACCGTCCCCAGCGAAATCCCACGTTCGGGCGCAAAACTGCACGTTTGGAGCCACATTTTGTCTGCAGCTGGAAACCTGCATTCAAAGCTGGGAAAAGGTGCTCATTGACAGGCATCTCCACTTCGGGACCTCGTAGCACCTTCACCCGGGTGGCGTTGGAAAGGTCTGGGCGAGGGGACACGGGGAGGTCAGGCTCGCCACGCGCACGCGCTTCCCCGCGAAACGGGAGCCCAAACAAAACTTTAAACGGACCCACCGAATTGGGGATCATCAATCCTGGGAAAATAACCACACACACCGCTGCCCCCCGTGCCAACTTGAATTTAGAATCCGTCCCCAGCGAAATCCCACGTTCGGGCGCAAAACTGCACGTTTGGAGCCACATTTTGTCTGAAGCTGGAAACCTGCATTCAAAGCTGGGAAAAGGTGCTCATTGACAGGCATCTCCACTCGGGACCTCGTAGCACCTTCACCCGGGTGGCGTTTGGAAAGGTCTGGGCGAGGGGACACGGGGAGGTCAGGCTCGCCACGCGCACGCGCTTCCCCGCGAAACGGGAGCCCAAACAAAACTTTAAACGGACCCACCGAATTGGGGATCATCAATCCTGGGAAAATAACCACACACACCGCTGCCCCCCGTGCAACTTGAATTAGAAACCGTCCCCAGCGAAATCCCACGTTCGGGCGCAAAACTGCACGTTTGGAGCCACATTTTGTCTGAAGCTGGAAACCTGCATTCAAAGCTGGGAAAAGGTGCTCATTGACAGGCATCTCCACTTCGGGACCTCGTAGCACTTCACCCGGGTGGCGTTGAAAGGTCTGGGCGAGGGGAACACGGGGAGGTCAGGCTCGCCACGCGCACGCGCTTCCCCGCGAAACGGGAGCCCAAACAAAACTTTAAACGGACCCACCGAATTGGGGATCATCAATCCTGGGAAAATAACCACACACACCGCTGCCCCCGTGCCAACTTGAATTTAGAAACCGTCCCCAGCGAAATCCACGTTCGGGCGCAAAAACTGCACGTTTGGAGCCACATTTTGTCTGAAGCTGGAAACCTGCATTCAAAGCTGGGAAAAGGTGCTCATTGACAGGCATCTCCACTTCGGGACCTCGTAGCACCTTCACCCGGGTGGCGTTGGAAAGGTCTGGGCGAGGGGGACACGGGGAGGTCAGGCTCGCCACGCGCACGCGCTTCCCCGCGAAACGGGAGCCCAAACAAAACTTTAAACGGACCCACCGAGCTGGGGATCATCAATCCTGGGAAAATAACCGCGCACACCCGCTGCCCCCCGTGCCAACTTGAATTTAGAAACCGTCCCCAGCGAAATCCCACGTTCGGGCGAATAACTGTGAATTTTAAGCCCCCGTTTCTCTCAAGCTGGAAACGTGCATTCAAAGCTGGGAACAAGGGCTTCATGTACAGGCATCCCCA
>NC_085021.1:1655591-1685591 GCF_963692335.1 Osmerus eperlanus
GGGGACGGCTTTTTCCGGGGAGATAACCGCGCACACCGCTGCCCCCCGTCCCAACTTGAATTTAGAAACCGTCCCCAGCGAAATCCCACGTTCGGGCGCAAAACTGCACGTTTGGAGCCACATTTTGTCTGAAGCTGGAAACCTGCATTCAAAGCTGGGAAAAGGTGCTCATTGACAGGCATCTCCACTTCGGGACCTCGTAGCACCTTCACCCGGGTGGCGTTGGAAAGGTCTGGGCGAGGGGGACACGGGGAGGTCAGGCTCGCCACGCGCACGCGCTTCCCCGCGAAACGGGAGCCCAAACAAAACTTTAAACAGAGCTACCGAATTGGGGATCATCAATCCTGGGAAAATAACCACACACACCGCTGCCCCCCGTGCCAACTTGAATTTAGAAACCGTCCCCAGCGAAATCCCACGTTCGGGCGCAAAACTGCACGTTTGGAGCCACATTTTGTCTGAAGCTGGAAACGTGCATTCAAAGCTGGGAAAAGGTGCTCATTGACAGGCATCTCCACTTCGGGACCTCGTAGCACCTTCACCCGGGTGGCGTTGGAAAGGTCTGGGCGAGGGGGACACGGGGAGGTCAGGCTCGCCACGCGCACGCGCTTCCCCGCGAAACGGGAGCCCAAACAAAACTTTAAACGGACCCACCGAGCTGGGGACGGCTTTTTCCGGGAAGATAACCGCGCACACCGCTGCCCCCCGTCCCAACTTGAATTTAGAAACCGTCCCCAGCGAAATCCCACGTTCGGGCGCAAAACTGCACGTTTGGAGCCACATTTTGTCTGAAGCTGGAAACCTGCATTCAAAGCTGGGAAAAGGTGCTCATTGACAGGCATCTCCACTTCGGGACCTCGTAGCACCTTCACCCGGGTGGCGTTGGAAAGGTCTGGGCGAGGGGGACACGGGGAGGTCAGGCTCGCCACGCGCACGCGCTTCCCCGCGAAACGGGAGCCCAGACAAAACTTTAAACGGACCCACCGAGCTGGGGACGGCTTTTTCCGGGGAGATAACCGCGCACACCGCTGCCCCCCGTCCCAACTTGAATTTAGAAACCGTCCCCAGCGAAATCCCACGTTCGGGCGAATAACTGTGAATTTTAAGCCCCCGTTTCTCTCAAGCTGGAAACGTGCATTCAAAGCTGGGAAAAGGTGCTCATTGACAGGCATCTCCACTTCGGGACCACGTAGCACCTTCACCCGGGTGGCGTTGGAAAGGTCTGGGCGAGGGGGACACGGGGAGGTCAGGCTCGCCACGCGCACGCGCTTCCCCGCGAAACGGGAGCCCAAACAAAACTTTAAACGGACCCACCGAGCTGGGGACGGCTTTTTCCGGGAAGATAACCGCGCACACCGCTGCCCCCCGTCCCAACTTGAATTTAGAAACCGTCCCCAGCGAAATCCCACGTTCGGGCGCAAAACTGCACGTTTGGAGCCACATTTTGTCTGAAGCTGGAAACCTGCATTCAAAGCTGGGAAAAGGTGCTCATTGACAGGCATCTCCACTTCGGGACCTCGTAGCACCTTCACCCGGGTGGCGTTGGAAAGGTCTGGGCGAGGGGGACACGGGGAGGTCAGGCTCGCCACGCGCACGCGCTTCCCCGCGAAACGGGAGCCCAGACAAAACTTTAAACGGACCCACCGAGCTGGGGACGGCTTTTTCCGGGGAGATAACCGCGCACACCGCTGCCCCCCGTCCCAACTTGAATTTAGAAACCGTCCCCAGCGAAATCCCACGTTCGGGCGCAAAACTGCACGTTTGGAGCCACATTTTGTCTGAAGCTGGAAACCTGCATTCAAAGCTGGGAAAAGGTGCTCATTGACAGGCATCTCCACTTCGGGACCTCGTAGCACCTTCACCCGGGTGGCGTTGGAAAGGTCTGGGCGAGGGGAACACGGGGAGGTCAGGCTCGCCACGCGCACGCGCTTCCCCGCGAAACGGGAGCCCAGACAAAACTTTAAACGGACCCACCGAATTGGGGATCATCAATCCTGGGAAAATAACCACACACACCGCTGCCCCCCGTCCCAACTTGAATTTAGAAACCGTCCCCAGCGAAATCCCACGTTCGGGCGCAAAACTGCACGTTTGGAGCCACATTTTGTCTGAAGCTGGAAACCTGCATTCAAAGCTGGGAAAAGGTGCTCATTGACAGGCATCTCCACTTCGGGACCTCGTAGCACCTTCACCCGGGTGGCGTTGGAAAGGTCTGGGCGAGGGGAACACGGGGAGGTCAGGCTCGCCACGCGCACGCGCTTCCCCGCGAAACGGGAGCCCAGACAAAACTTTAAACGGACCCACCGAATTGGGGATCATCAATCCTGGGAAAATAACCACACACACCGCTGCCCCCCGTCCCAACTTGAATTTAGAAACCGTCCCCAGCGAAATCCCACGTTCGGGCGCAAAACTGCACGTTTGGAGCCACATTTTGTCTGAAGCTGGAAACCTGCATTCAAAGCTGGGAAAAGGTGCTCATTGACAGGCATCTCCACTTCGGGACCTCGTAGCACCTTCACCCGGGTGGCGTTGGAAAGGTCTGGGCGAGGGGAACACGGGGAGGTCAGGCTCGCCACGCGCACGCGCTTCCCCGCGAAACGGGAGCCCAGACAAAACTTTAAACGGACCCACCGAGCTGGGGACGGCTTTTTCCGGGAAGATAACCACGCACACCGCTGCCCCCCGTCCCAACTTGAATTTAGAAACCGTCCCCAGCGAAATCCCACGTTCGGGCGCAAAACTGCACGTTTGGAGCCACATTTTGTCTGAAGCTGGAAACGTGCATTCAAAGCTGGGAAAAGGTGCTCATTGACAGGCATCTCCACTTCGGGACCTCGTAGCACCTTCACCCGGGTGGCGTTGGAAAGGTCTGGGCGAGGGGGACACGGGGAGGTCAGGCTCGCCACGCGCACGCGCTTCCCCGCGAAACGGGAGCCCAAACAAAACTTTAAACAGAGCTACCGAATTGGGGATCATCAATCCTGGGAAAATAACCACACACACCGCTGCCCCCCGTGCCAACTTGAATTTAGAAACCGTCCCCAGCGAAATCCCACGTTCGGGCGCAAAACTGCACGTTTGGAGCCACATTTTGTCTGAAGCTGGAAACGTGCATTCAAAGCTGGGAAAAGGTGCTCATTGACAGGCATCTCCACTTCGGGACCTCGTAGCACCTTCACCCGGGTGGCGTTGGAAAGGTCTGGGCGAGGGGAACACGGGGAGGTCAGGCTCGCCACGCGCACGCGCTTCCCCGCGAAACGGGAGCCCAGACAAAACTTTAAACGGACCCACCGAGCTGGGGACGGCTTTTTCCGGGAAGATAACCACGCACACCGCTGCCCCCCGTCCCAACTTGAATTTAGAAACCGTCCCCAGCGAAATCCCACGTTCGGGCGCAAAACTGCACGTTTGGAGCCACATTTTGTCTGAAGCTGGAAACGTGCATTCAAAGCTGGGAAAAGGTGCTCATTGACAGGCATCTCCACTTCGGGACCTCGTAGCACCTTCACCCGGGTGGCGTTGGAAAGGTCTGGGCGAGGGGGACACGGGGAGGTCAGGCTCGCCACGCGCACGCGCTTCCCCGCGAAACGGGAGCCCAAACAAAACTTTAAACAGAGCTACCGAATTGGGGATCATCAATCCTGGGAAAATAACCACACACACCGCTGCCCCCCGTGCCAACTTGAATTTAGAAACCGTCCCCAGCGAAATCCCACGTTCGGGCGCAAAACTGCACGTTTGGAGCCACATTTTGTCTGAAGCTGGAAACCTGCATTCAAAGCTGGGAAAAGGTGCTCATTGACAGGCATCTCCACTTCGGGACCTCGTAGCACCTTCACCCGGGTGGCGTTGGAAAGGTCTGGGCGAGGGGAACACGGGGAGGTCAGGCTCGCCACGCGCACGCGCTTCCCCGCGAAACGGGAGCCCAGACAAAACTTTAAACGGACCCACCGAATTGGGGATCATCAATCCTGGGAAAATAACCACACACACCGCTGCCCCCCGTCCCAACTTGAATTTAGAAACCGTCCCCAGCGAAATCCCACGTTCGGGCGCAAAACTGCACGTTTGGAGCCACATTTTGTCTGAAGCTGGAAACGTGCATTCAAAGCTGGGAAAAGGTGCTCATTGACAGGCATCTCCACTTCGGGACCTCGTAGCACCTTCACCCGGGTGGCGTTGGAAAGGTCTGGGCGAGGGGGACACGGGGAGGTCAGGCTCGCCACGCGCACGCGCTTCCCCGCGAAACGGGAGCCCAGACAAAACTTTAAACGGACCCACCGAGCTGGGGACGGCTTTTTCCGGGGAGATAACCGCGCACACCGCTGCCCCCCGTCCCAACTTGAATTTAGAAACCGTCCCCAGCGAAATCCCACGTTCGGGCGAATAACTGTGAATTTTAAGCCCCCGTTTCTCTCAAGCTGGAAACGTGCATTCAAAGCTGGGAAAAGGTGCTCATTGACAGGCATCTCCACTTCGGGACCACGTAGCACCTTCACCCGGGTGGCGTTGGAAAGGTCTGGGCGAGGGGGACACGGGGAGGTCAGGCTCGCCACGCGCACGCGCTTCCCCGCGAAACGGGAGCCCAAACAAAACTTTAAACGGACCCACCGAGCTGGGGACGGCTTTTTCCGGGAAGATAACCGCGCACACCGCTGCCCCCCGTCCCAACTTGAATTTAGAAACCGTCCCCAGCGAAATCCCACGTTCGGGCGCAAAACTGCACGTTTGGAGCCACATTTTGTCTGAAGCTGGAAACCTGCATTCAAAGCTGGGAAAAGGTGCTCATTGACAGGCATCTCCACTTCGGGACCTCGTAGCACCTTCACCCGGGTGGCGTTGGAAAGGTCTGGGCGAGGGGGACACGGGGAGGTCAGGCTCGCCACGCGCACGCGCTTCCCCGCGAAACGGGAGCCCAGACAAAACTTTAAACGGACCCACCGAGCTGGGGACGGCTTTTTCCGGGGAGATAACCGCGCACACCGCTGCCCCCCGTCCCAACTTGAATTTAGAAACCGTCCCCAGCGAAATCCCACGTTCGGGCGAATAACTGTGAATTTTAAGCCCCCGTTTCTCTCAAGCTGGAAACGTGCATTCAAAGCTGGGAAAAGGTGCTCATTGACAGGCATCTCCACTTCGGGACCACGTAGCACCTTCACCCGGGTGGCGTTGGAAAGGTCTGGGCGAGGGGGACACGGGGAGGTCAGGCTCGCCACGCGCACGCGCTTCCCCGCGAAACGGGAGCCCAAACAAAACTTTAAACGGACCCACCGAGCTGGGGACGGCTTTTTCCGGGAAGATAACCGCGCACACCGCTGCCCCCCGTCCCAACTTGAATTTAGAAACCGTCCCCAGCGAAATCCCACGTTCGGGCGCAAAACTGCACGTTTGGAGCCACATTTTGTCTGAAGCTGGAAACGTGCATTCAAAGCTGGGAAAAGGTGCTCATTGACAGGCATCTCCACTTCGGGACCTCGTAGCACCTTCACCCGGGTGGCGTTGGAAAGGTCTGGGCGAGGGGGACACGGGGAGGTCAGGCTCGCCACGCGCACGCGCTTCCCCGCGAAACGGGAGCCCAGACAAAACTTTAAACGGACCCACCGAGCTGGGGACGGCTTTTTCCGGGGAGATAACCGCGCACACCGCTGCCCCCCGTCCCAACTTGAATTTAGAAACCGTCCCCAGCGAAATCCCACGTTCGGGCGAATAACTGTGAATTTTAAGCCCCCGTTTCTCTCAAGCTGGAAACGTGCATTCAAAGCTGGGAAAAGGTGCTCATTGACAGGCATCTCCACTTCGGGACCACGTAGCACCTTCACCCGGGTGGCGTTGGAAAGGTCTGGGCGAGGGGGACACGGGGAGGTCAGGCTCGCCACGCGCACGCGCTTCCCCGCGAAACGGGAGCCCAAACAAAACTTTAAACGGACCCACCGAGCTGGGGACGGCTTTTTCCGGGAAGATAACCGCGCACACCGCTGCCCCCCGTCCCAACTTGAATTTAGAAACCGTCCCCAGCGAAATCCCACGTTCGGGCGCAAAACTGCACGTTTGGAGCCACATTTTGTCTGAAGCTGGAAACCTGCATTCAAAGCTGGGAAAAGGTGCTCATTGACAGGCATCTCCACTTCGGGACCTCGTAGCACCTTCACCCGGGTGGCGTTGGAAAGGTCTGGGCGAGGGGGACACGGGGAGGTCAGGCTCGCCACGCGCACGCGCTTCCCCGCGAAACGGGAGCCCAGACAAAACTTTAAACGGACCCACCGAGCTGGGGACGGCTTTTTCCGGGGAGATAACCGCGCACACCGCTGCCCCCCGTCCCAACTTGAATTTAGAAACCGTCCCCAGCGAAATCCCACGTTCGGGCGAATAACTGTGAATTTTAAGCCCCCGTTTCTCTCAAGCTGGAAACGTGCATTCAAAGCTGGGAAAAGGTGCTCATTGACAGGCATCTCCACTTCGGGACCACGTAGCACCTTCACCCGGGTGGCGTTGGAAAGGTCTGGGCGAGGGGGACACGGGGAGGTCAGGCTCGCCACGCGCACGCGCTTCCCCGCGAAACGGGAGCCCAAACAAAACTTTAAACGGACCCACCGAGCTGGGGACGGCTTTTTCCGGGAAGATAACCGCGCACACCGCTGCCCCCCGTCCCAACTTGAATTTAGAAACCGTCCCCAGCGAAATCCCACGTTCGGGCGCAAAACTGCACGTTTGGAGCCACATTTTGTCTGAAGCTGGAAACCTGCATTCAAAGCTGGGAAAAGGTGCTCATTGACAGGCATCTCCACTTCGGGACCTCGTAGCACCTTCACCCGGGTGGCGTTGGAAAGGTCTGGGCGAGGGGGACACGGGGAGGTCAGGCTCGCCACGCGCACGCGCTTCCCCGCGAAACGGGAGCCCAGACAAAACTTTAAACGGACCCACCGAGCTGGGGACGGCTTTTTCCGGGGAGATAACCGCGCACACCGCTGCCCCCCGTCCCAACTTGAATTTAGAAACCGTCCCCAGCGAAATCCCACGTTCGGGCGCAAAACTGCACGTTTGGAGCC
The DNA here is from genome assembly GCF_963692335.1 of Osmerus eperlanus. NCBI lineage: Eukaryota > Metazoa > Chordata > Actinopteri > Osmeriformes > Osmeridae > Osmerus > Osmerus eperlanus. Next base: position 1,662,641 of record NC_085021.1, read on the forward strand.
ACATTTTGTCTGAAGCTGGAAACCTGCATTCAAAGCTGGGAAAAGGTGCTCATTGACAGGCATCTCCACTTCGGGACCTCGTAGCACCTTCACCCGGGTGGCGTTGGAAAGGTCTGGGCGAGGGGGACACGGGGAGGTCAGGCTCGCCACGCGCACGCGCTTCCCCGCGAAACGGGAGCCCAAACAAAACTTTAAACAGAGCTACCGAATTGGGGATCATCAATCCTGGGAAAATAACCACACACACCGCTGCCCCCCGTGCCAACTTGAATTTAGAAACCGTCCCCAGCGAAATCCCACGTTCGGGCGCAAAACTGCACGTTTGGAGCCACATTTTGTCTGAAGCTGGAAACGTGCATTCAAAGCTGGGAAAAGGTGCTCATTGACAGGCATCTCCACTTCGGGACCTCGTAGCACCTTCACCCGGGTGGCGTTGGAAAGGTCTGGGCGAGGGGGACACGGGGAGGTCAGGCTCGCCACGCGCACGCGCTTCCCCGCGAAACGGGAGCCCAAACAAAACTTTAAACGGACCCACCGAGCTGGGGACGGCTTTTTCCGGGAAGATAACCGCGCACACCGCTGCCCCCCGTCCCAACTTGAATTTAGAAACCGTCCCCAGCGAAATCCCACGTTCGGGCGCAAAACTGCACGTTTGGAGCCACATTTTGTCTGAAGCTGGAAACCTGCATTCAAAGCTGGGAAAAGGTGCTCATTGACAGGCATCTCCACTTCGGGACCTCGTAGCACCTTCACCCGGGTGGCGTTGGAAAGGTCTGGGCGAGGGGGACACGGGGAGGTCAGGCTCGCCACGCGCACGCGCTTCCCCGCGAAACGGGAGCCCAGACAAAACTTTAAACGGACCCACCGAGCTGGGGACGGCTTTTTCCGGGGAGATAACCGCGCACACCGCTGCCCCCCGTCCCAACTTGAATTTAGAAACCGTCCCCAGCGAAATCCCACGTTCGGGCGAATAACTGTGAATTTTAAGCCCCCGTTTCTCTCAAGCTGGAAACGTGCATTCAAAGCTGGGAAAAGGTGCTCATTGACAGGCATCTCCACTTCGGGACCACGTAGCACCTTCACCCGGGTGGCGTTGGAAAGGTCTGGGCGAGGGGGACACGGGGAGGTCAGGCTCGCCACGCGCACGCGCTTCCCCGCGAAACGGGAGCCCAAACAAAACTTTAAACGGACCCACCGAGCTGGGGACGGCTTTTTCCGGGAAGATAACCGCGCACACCGCTGCCCCCCGTCCCAACTTGAATTTAGAAACCGTCCCCAGCGAAATCCCACGTTCGGGCGCAAAACTGCACGTTTGGAGCCACATTTTGTCTGAAGCTGGAAACCTGCATTCAAAGCTGGGAAAAGGTGCTCATTGACAGGCATCTCCACTTCGGGACCTCGTAGCACCTTCACCCGGGTGGCGTTGGAAAGGTCTGGGCGAGGGGGACACGGGGAGGTCAGGCTCGCCACGCGCACGCGCTTCCCCGCGAAACGGGAGCCCAGACAAAACTTTAAACGGACCCACCGAGCTGGGGACGGCTTTTTCCGGGGAGATAACCGCGCACACCGCTGCCCCCCGTCCCAACTTGAATTTAGAAACCGTCCCCAGCGAAATCCCACGTTCGGGCGCAAAACTGCACGTTTGGAGCCACATTTTGTCTGAAGCTGGAAACCTGCATTCAAAGCTGGGAAAAGGTGCTCATTGACAGGCATCTCCACTTCGGGACCTCGTAGCACCTTCACCCGGGTGGCGTTGGAAAGGTCTGGGCGAGGGGAACACGGGGAGGTCAGGCTCGCCACGCGCACGCGCTTCCCCGCGAAACGGGAGCCCAGACAAAACTTTAAACGGACCCACCGAATTGGGGATCATCAATCCTGGGAAAATAACCACACACACCGCTGCCCCCCGTCCCAACTTGAATTTAGAAACCGTCCCCAGCGAAATCCCACGTTCGGGCGCAAAACTGCACGTTTGGAGCCACATTTTGTCTGAAGCTGGAAACCTGCATTCAAAGCTGGGAAAAGGTGCTCATTGACAGGCATCTCCACTTCGGGACCTCGTAGCACCTTCACCCGGGTGGCGTTGGAAAGGTCTGGGCGAGGGGAACACGGGGAGGTCAGGCTCGCCACGCGCACGCGCTTCCCCGCGAAACGGGAGCCCAGACAAAACTTTAAACGGACCCACCGAATTGGGGATCATCAATCCTGGGAAAATAACCACACACACCGCTGCCCCCCGTGCCAACTTGAATTTAGAAACCGTCCCCAGCGAAATCCCACGTTCGGGCGCAAAACTGCACGTTTGGAGCCACATTTTGTCTGAAGCTGGAAACCTGCATTCAAAGCTGGGAAAAGGTGCTCATTGACAGGCATCTCCACTTCGGGACCTCGTAGCACCTTCACCCGGGTGGCGTTGGAAAGGTCTGGGCGAGGGGGACACGGGGAGGTCAGGCTCGCCACGCGCACGCGCTTCCCCGCGAAACGGGAGCCCAGACAAAACTTTAAACGGACCCACCGAGCTGGGGACGGCTTTTTCCGGGGAGATAACCGCGCACACCGCTGCCCCCCGTCCCAACTTGAATTTAGAAACCGTCCCCAGCGAAATCCCACGTTCGGGCGAATAACTGTGAATTTTAAGCCCCCGTTTCTCTCAAGCTGGAAACGTGCATTCAAAGCTGGGAAAAGGTGCTCATTGACAGGCATCTCCACTTCGGGACCACGTAGCACCTTCACCCGGGTGGCGTTGGAAAGGTCTGGGCGAGGGGGACACGGGGAGGTCAGGCTCGCCACGCGCACGCGCTTCCCCGCGAAACGGGAGCCCAAACAAAACTTTAAACGGACCCACCGAGCTGGGGACGGCTTTTTCCGGGAAGATAACCGCGCACACCGCTGCCCCCCGTCCCAACTTGAATTTAGAAACCGTCCCCAGCGAAATCCCACGTTCGGGCGCAAAACTGCACGTTTGGAGCCACATTTTGTCTGAAGCTGGAAACCTGCATTCAAAGCTGGGAAAAGGTGCTCATTGACAGGCATCTCCACTTCGGGACCTCGTAGCACCTTCACCCGGGTGGCGTTGGAAAGGTCTGGGCGAGGGGGACACGGGGAGGTCAGGCTCGCCACGCGCACGCGCTTCCCCGCGAAACGGGAGCCCAGACAAAACTTTAAACGGACCCACCGAGCTGGGGACGGCTTTTTCCGGGGAGATAACCGCGCACACCGCTGCCCCCCGTCCCAACTTGAATTTAGAAACCGTCCCCAGCGAAATCCCACGTTCGGGCGCAAAACTGCACGTTTGGAGCCACATTTTGTCTGAAGCTGGAAACCTGCATTCAAAGCTGGGAAAAGGTGCTCATTGACAGGCATCTCCACTTCGGGACCTCGTAGCACCTTCACCCGGGTGGCGTTGGAAAGGTCTGGGCGAGGGGAACACGGGGAGGTCAGGCTCGCCACGCGCACGCGCTTCCCCGCGAAACGGGAGCCCAGACAAAACTTTAAACGGACCCACCGAATTGGGGATCATCAATCCTGGGAAAATAACCACACACACCGCTGCCCCCCGTCCCAACTTGAATTTAGAAACCGTCCCCAGCGAAATCCCACGTTCGGGCGCAAAACTGCACGTTTGGAGCCACATTTTGTCTGAAGCTGGAAACCTGCATTCAAAGCTGGGAAAAGGTGCTCATTGACAGGCATCTCCACTTCGGGACCTCGTAGCACCTTCACCCGGGTGGCGTTGGAAAGGTCTGGGCGAGGGGAACACGGGGAGGTCAGGCTCGCCACGCGCACGCGCTTCCCCGCGAAACGGGAGCCCAGACAAAACTTTAAACGGACCCACCGAATTGGGGATCATCAATCCTGGGAAAATAACCACACACACCGCTGCCCCCCGTCCCAACTTGAATTTAGAAACCGTCCCCAGCGAAATCCCACGTTCGGGCGCAAAACTGCACGTTTGGAGCCACATTTTGTCTGAAGCTGGAAACCTGCATTCAAAGCTGGGAAAAGGTGCTCATTGACAGGCATCTCCACTTCGGGACCTCGTAGCACCTTCACCCGGGTGGCGTTGGAAAGGTCTGGGCGAGGGGAACACGGGGAGGTCAGGCTCGCCACGCGCACGCGCTTCCCCGCGAAACGGGAGCCCAAACAAAACTTTAAACGGACCCACCGAGCTGGGGACGGCTTTTTCCGGGAAGATAACCACGCACACCGCTGCCCCCCGTCCCAACTTGAATTTAGAAACCGTCCCCAGCGAAATCCCACGTTCGGGCGCAAAACTGCACGTTTGGAGCCACATTTTGTCTGAAGCTGGAAACGTGCATTCAAAGCTGGGAAAAGGTGCTCATTGACAGGCATCTCCACTTCGGGACCTCGTAGCACCTTCACCCGGGTGGCGTTGGAAAGGTCTGGGCGAGGGGGACACGGGGAGGTCAGGCTCGCCACGCGCACGCGCTTCCCCGCGAAACGGGAGCCCAAACAAAACTTTAAACAGAGCTACCGAATTGGGGATCATCAATCCTGGGAAAATAACCACACACACCGCTGCCCCCCGTGCCAACTTGAATTTAGAAACCGTCCCCAGCGAAATCCCACGTTCGGGCGCAAAACTGCACGTTTGGAGCCACATTTTGTCTGAAGCTGGAAACCTGCATTCAAAGCTGGGAAAAGGTGCTCATTGACAGGCATCTCCACTTCGGGACCTCGTAGCACCTTCACCCGGGTGGCGTTGGAAAGGTCTGGGCGAGGGGAACACGGGGAGGTCAGGCTCGCCACGCGCACGCGCTTCCCCGCGAAACGGGAGCCCAGACAAAACTTTAAACGGACCCACCGAGCTGGGGACGGCTTTTTCCGGGAAGATAACCACGCACACCGCTGCCCCCCGTCCCAACTTGAATTTAGAAACCGTCCCCAGCGAAATCCCACGTTCGGGCGCAAAACTGCACGTTTGGAGCCACATTTTGTCTGAAGCTGGAAACGTGCATTCAAAGCTGGGAAAAGGTGCTCATTGACAGGCATCTCCACTTCGGGACCTCGTAGCACCTTCACCCGGGTGGCGTTGGAAAGGTCTGGGCGAGGGGGACACGGGGAGGTCAGGCTCGCCACGCGCACGCGCTTCCCCGCGAAACGGGAGCCCAAACAAAACTTTAAACAGAGCTACCGAATTGGGGATCATCAATCCTGGGAAAATAACCACACACACCGCTGCCCCCCGTGCCAACTTGAATTTAGAAACCGTCCCCAGCGAAATCCCACGTTCGGGCGCAAAACTGCACGTTTGGAGCCACATTTTGTCTGAAGCTGGAAACGTGCATTCAAAGCTGGGAAAAGGTGCTCATTGACAGGCATCTCCACTTCGGGACCTCGTAGCACCTTCACCCGGGTGGCGTTGGAAAGGTCTGGGCGAGGGGAACACGGGGAGGTCAGGCTCGCCACGCGCACGCGCTTCCCCGCGAAACGGGAGCCCAGACAAAACTTTAAACGGACCCACCGAGCTGGGGACGGCTTTTTCCGGGAAGATAACCACGCACACCGCTGCCCCCCGTCCCAACTTGAATTTAGAAACCGTCCCCAGCGAAATCCCACGTTCGGGCGCAAAACTGCACGTTTGGAGCCACATTTTGTCTGAAGCTGGAAACGTGCATTCAAAGCTGGGAAAAGGTGCTCATTGACAGGCATCTCCACTTCGGGACCTCGTAGCACCTTCACCCGGGTGGCGTTGGAAAGGTCTGGGCGAGGGGGACACGGGGAGGTCAGGCTCGCCACGCGCACGCGCTTCCCCGCGAAACGGGAGCCCAAACAAAACTTTAAACAGAGCTACCGAATTGGGGATCATCAATCCTGGGAAAATAACCACACACACCGCTGCCCCCCGTGCCAACTTGAATTTAGAAACCGTCCCCAGCGAAATCCCACGTTCGGGCGCAAAACTGCACGTTTGGAGCCACATTTTGTCTGAAGCTGGAAACCTGCATTCAAAGCTGGGAAAAGGTGCTCATTGACAGGCATCTCCACTTCGGGACCTCGTAGCACCTTCACCCGGGTGGCGTTGGAAAGGTCTGGGCGAGGGGAACACGGGGAGGTCAGGCTCGCCACGCGCACGCGCTTCCCCGCGAAACGGGAGCCCAGACAAAACTTTAAACGGACCCACCGAATTGGGGATCATCAATCCTGGGAAAATAACCACACACACCGCTGCCCCCCGTCCCAACTTGAATTTAGAAACCGTCCCCAGCGAAATCCCACGTTCGGGCGCAAAACTGCACGTTTGGAGCCACATTTTGTCTGAAGCTGGAAACGTGCATTCAAAGCTGGGAAAAGGTGCTCATTGACAGGCATCTCCACTTCGGGACCTCGTAGCACCTTCACCCGGGTGGCGTTGGAAAGGTCTGGGCGAGGGGGACACGGGGAGGTCAGGCTCGCCACGCGCACGCGCTTCCCCGCGAAACGGGAGCCCAGACAAAACTTTAAACGGACCCACCGAGCTGGGGACGGCTTTTTCCGGGGAGATAACCACACACACCGCTGCCCCCCGTCCCAACTTGAATTTAGAAACCGTCCCCAGCGAAATCCCACGTTCGGGCGCAAAACTGCACGTTTGGAGCCACATTTTGTCTGAAGCTGGAAACGTGCATTCAAAGCTGGGAAAAGGTGCTCATTGACAGGCATCTCCACTTCGGGACCTCGTAGCACCTTCACCCGGGTGGCGTTGGAAAGGTCTGGGCGAGGGGGACACGGGGAGGTCAGGCTCGCCACGCGCACGCGCTTCCCCGCGAAACGGGAGCCCAGACAAAACTTTAAACGGACCCACCGAGCTGGGGACGGCTTTTTCCGGGGAGATAACCACACACACCGCTGCCCCCCGTCCCAACTTGAATTTAGAAACCGTCCCCAGCGAAATCCCACGTTCGGGCGCAAAACTGCACGTTTGGAGCCACATTTTGTCTGAAGCTGGAAACGTGCATTCAAAGCTGGGAAAAGGTGCTCATTGACAGGCATCTCCACTTCGGGACCTCGTAGCACCTTCACCCGGGTGGCGTTGGAAAGGTCTGGGCGAGGGGGACACGGGGAGGTCAGGCTCGCCACGCGCACGCGCTTCCCCGCGAAACGGGAGCCCAGACAAAACTTTAAACGGACCCACCGAGCTGGGGACGGCTTTTTCCGGGGAGATAACCGCGCACACCGCTGCCCCCCGTCCCAACTTGAATTTAGAAACCGTCCCCAGCGAAATCCCACGTTCGGGCGCAAAACTGCACGTTTGGAGCCACATTTTGTCTGAAGCTGGAAACGTGCATTCAAAGCTGGGAAAAGGTGCTCATTGACAGGCATCTCCACTTCGGGACCTCGTAGCACCTTCACCCGGGTGGCGTTGGAAAGGTCTGGGCGAGGGGGACACGGGGAGGTCAGGCTCGCCACGCGCACGCGCTTCCCCGCGAAACGGGAGCCCAGACAAAACTTTAAACGGACCCACCGAGCTGGGGATCATCAATCCTGGGAAGATAACCGCGCACACCGCTGCCCCCCGTGCCAACTTGAATTTAGAAACCGTCCCCAGCGAAATCCCACGTTCGGGCGCAAAACTGCACGTTTGGAGCCACATTTTGTCTGAAGCTGGAAACCTGCATTCAAAGCTGGGAAAAGGTGCTCATTGACAGGCATCTCCACTTCGGGACCTCGTAGCACCTTCACCCGGGTGGCGTTGGAAAGGTCTGGGCGAGGGGAACACGGGGAGGTCAGGCTCGCCACGCGCACGCGCTTCCCCGCGAAACGGGAGCCCAGACAAAACTTTAAACGGACCCACCGAGCTGGGGACGGCTTTTTCCGGGGAGATAACCACACACACCGCTGCCCCCCGTCCCAACTTGAATTTAGAAACCGTCCCCAGCGAAATCCCACGTTCGGGCGCAAAACTGCACGTTTGGAGCCACATTTTGTCTGAAGCTGGAAACCTGCATTCAAAGCTGGGAAAAGGTGCTCATTGACAGGCATCTCCACTTCGGGACCTCGTAGCACCTTCACCCGGGTGGCGTTGGAAAGGTCTGGGCGAGGGGGACACGGGGAGGTCAGGCTCGCCACGCGCACGCGCTTCTCCGCGAAACGGGAGCCCAAACAAAACTTTAAACGGACCCACCGAGCTGGGGACGGCTTTTTCCGGGGAGATAACCGCGCACACCGCTGCCCCCCGTCCCAACTTGAATTTAGAAACCGTCCCCAGCGAAATCCCACGTTCGGGCGCAAAACTGCACGTTTGGAGCCACATTTTGTCTGAAGCTGGAAACCTGCATTCAAAGCTGGGAAAAGGTGCTCATTGACAGGCATCTCCACTTCGGGACCTCGTAGCACCTTCACCCGGGTGGCGTTGGAAAGGTCTGGGCGAGGGGGACACGGGGAGGTCAGGCTCGCCACGCGCACGCGCTTCCCCGCGAAACGGGAGCCCAGACAAAACTTTAAACGGACCCACCGAGCTGGGGATCATCAATCCTGGGAAGATAACCGCGCACACCGCTGCCCCCCGTGCCAACTTGAATTTAGAAACCGTCCCCAGCGAAATCCCACGTTCGGGCGCAAAACTGCACGTTTGGAGCCACATTTTGTCTGAAGCTGGAAACCTGCATTCAAAGCTGGGAAAAGGTGCTCATTGACAGGCATCTCCACTTCGGGACCTCGTAGCACCTTCACCCGGGTGGCGTTGGAAAGGTCTGGGCGAGGGGGACACGGGGAGGTCAGGCTCGCCACGCGCACGCGCTTCCCCGCGAAACGGGAGCCCAGACAAAACTTTAAACGGACCCACCGAGCTGGGGATCATCAATCCTGGGAAAATAACCACACACACCGCTGCCCCCCGTGCCAACTTGAATTTAGAAACCGTCCCCAGCGAAATCCCACGTTCGGGCGCAAAACTGCACGTTTGGAGCCACATTTTGTCTGAAGCTGGAAACGTGCATTCAAAGCTGGGAAAAGGTGCTCATTGACAGGCATCTCCACTTCGGGACCTCGTAGCACCTTCACCCGGGTGGCGTTGGAAAGGTCTGGGCGAGGGGGACACGGGGAGGTCAGGCTCGCCACGCGCACGCGCTTCTCCGCGAAACGGGAGCCCAAACAAAACTTTAAACGGACCCACCGAGCTGGGGACGGCTTTTTCCGGGGAGATAACCGCGCACACCGCTGCCCCCCGTGCCAACTTGAATTTAGAAACCGTCCCCAGCGAAATCCCACGTTCGGGCGCAAAACTGCACGTTTGGAGCCACATTTTGTCTGAAGCTGGAAACGTGCATTCAAAGCTGGGAAAAGGTGCTCATTGACAGGCATCTCCACTTCGGGACCTCGTAGCACCTTCACCCGGGTGGCGTTGGAAAGGTCTGGGCGAGGGGGACACGGGGAGGTCAGGCTCGCCACGCGCACGCGCTTCCCCGCGAAACGGGAGCCCAGACAAAACTTTAAACGGACCCACCGAGCTGGGGACGGCTTTTTCCGGGGAGATAACCACACACACCGCTGCCCCCCGTCCCAACTTGAATTTAGAAACCGTCCCCAGCGAAATCCCACGTTCGGGCGCAAAACTGCACGTTTGGAGCCACATTTTGTCTGAAGCTGGAAACCTGCATTCAAAGCTGGGAAAAGGTGCTCATTGACAGGCATCTCCACTTCGGGACCTCGTAGCACCTTCACCCGGGTGGCGTTGGAAAGGTCTGGGCGAGGGGGACACGGGGAGGTCAGGCTCGCCACGCGCACGCGCTTCCCCGCGAAACGGGAGCCCAGACAAAACTTTAAACGGACCCACCGAGCTGGGGACGGCTTTTTCCGGGGAGATAACCACACACACCGCTGCCCCCCGTCCCAACTTGAATTTAGAAACCGTCCCCAGCGAAATCCCACGTTCGGGCGCAAAACTGCACGTTTGGAGCCACATTTTGTCTGAAGCTGGAAACCTGCATTCAAAGCTGGGAAAAGGTGCTCATTGACAGGCATCTCCACTTCGGGACCTCGTAGCACCTTCACCCGGGTGGCGTTGGAAAGGTCTGGGCGAGGGGGACACGGGGAGGTCAGGCTCGCCACGCGCACGCGCTTCCCCGCGAAACGGGAGCCCAGACAAAACTTTAAACGGACCCACCGAGCTGGGGACGGCTTTTTCCGGGGAGATAACCACACACACCGCTGCCCCCCGTCCCAACTTGAATTTAGAAACCGTCCCCAGCGAAATCCCACGTTCGGGCGCAAAACTGCACGTTTGGAGCCACATTTTGTCTGAAGCTGGAAACGTGCATTCAAAGCTGGGAAAAGGTGCTCATTGACAGGCATCTCCACTTCGGGACCTCGTAGCACCTTCACCCGGGTGGCGTTGGAAAGGTCTGGGCGAGGGGGACACGGGGAGGTCAGGCTCGCCACGCGCACGCGCTTCCCCGCGAAACGGGAGCCCAGACAAAACTTTAAACGGACCCACCGAGCTGGGGATCATCAATCCTGGGAAGATAACCGCGCACACCGCTGCCCCCCGTGCCAACTTGAATTTAGAAACCGTCCCCAGCGAAATCCCACGTTCGGGCGCAAAACTGCACGTTTGGAGCCACATTTTGTCTGAAGCTGGAAACCTGCATTCAAAGCTGGGAAAAGGTGCTCATTGACAGGCATCTCCACTTCGGGACCTCGTAGCACCTTCACCCGGGTGGCGTTGGAAAGGTCTGGGCGAGGGGAACACGGGGAGGTCAGGCTCGCCACGCGCACGCGCTTCCCCGCGAAACGGGAGCCCAGACAAAACTTTAAACGGACCCACCGAGCTGGGGACGGCTTTTTCCGGGGAGATAACCGCGCACACCGCTGCCCCCCGTCCCAACTTGAATTTAGAAACCGTCCCCAGCGAAATCCCACGTTCGGGCGCAAAACTGCACGTTTGGAGCCACATTTTGTCTGAAGCTGGAAACGTGCATTCAAAGCTGGGAAAAGGTGCTCATTGACAGGCATCTCCACTTCGGGACCTCGTAGCACCTTCACCCGGGTGGCGTTGGAAAGGTCTGGGCGAGGGGAACACGGGGAGGTCAGGCTCGCCACGCGCACGCGCTTCCCCGCGAAACGGGAGCCCAGACAAAACTTTAAACGGACCCACCGAGCTGGGGATCATCAATCCTGGGAAGATAACCGCGCACACCGCTGCCCCCCGTGCCAACTTGAATTTAGAAACCGTCCCCAGCGAAATCCCACGTTCGGGCGCAAAACTGCACGTTTGGAGCCACATTTTGTCTGAAGCTGGAAACCTGCATTCAAAGCTGGGAAAAGGTGCTCATTGACAGGCATCTCCACTTCGGGACCTCGTAGCACCTTCACCCGGGTGGCGTTGGAAAGGTCTGGGCGAGGGGAACACGGGGAGGTCAGGCTCGCCACGCGCACGCGCTTCCCCGCGAAACGGGAGCCCAGACAAAACTTTAAACGGACCCACCGAGCTGGGGATCATCAATCCTGGGAAGATAACCGCGCACACCGCTGCCCCCCGTGCCAACTTGAATTTAGAAACCGTCCCCAGCGAAATCCCACGTTCGGGCGCAAAACTGCACGTTTGGAGCCACATTTTGTCTGAAGCTGGAAACCTGCATTCAAAGCTGGGAAAAGGTGCTCATTGACAGGCATCTCCACTTCGGGACCTCGTAGCACCTTCACCCGGGTGGCGTTGGAAAGGTCTGGGCGAGGGGGACACGGGGAGGTCAGGCTCGCCACGCGCACGCGCTTCCCCGCGAAACGGGAGCCCAGACAAAACTTTAAACGGACCCACCGAGCTGGGGATCATCAATCCTGGGAAGATAACCGCGCACACCGCTGCCCCCCGTGCCAACTTGAATTTAGAAACCGTCCCCAGCGAAATCCCACGTTCGGGCGCAAAACTGCACGTTTGGAGCCACATTTTGTCTGAAGCTGGAAACCTGCATTCAAAGCTGGGAAAAGGTGCTCATTGACAGGCATCTCCACTTCGGGACCTCGTAGCACCTTCACCCGGGTGGCGTTGGAAAGGTCTGGGCGAGGGGAACACGGGGAGGTCAGGCTCGCCACGCGCACGCGCTTCCCCGCGAAACGGGAGCCCAGACAAAACTTTAAACGGACCCACCGAGCTGGGGACGGCTTTTTCCGGGGAGATAACCGCGCACACCGCTGCCCCCCGTCCCAACTTGAATTTAGAAACCGTCCCCAGCGAAATCCCACGTTCGGGCGCAAAACTGCACGTTTGGAGCCACATTTTGTCTGAAGCTGGAAACGTGCATTCAAAGCTGGGAAAAGGTGCTCATTGACAGGCATCTCCACTTCGGGACCTCGTAGCACCTTCACCCGGGTGGCGTTGGAAAGGTCTGGGCGAGGGGAACACGGGGAGGTCAGGCTCGCCACGCGCACGCGCTTCTCCGCGAAACGGGAGCCCAGACAAAACTTTAAACGGACCCACCGAGCTGGGGACGGCTTTTTCCGGGGAGATAACCGCGCACACCGCTGCCCCCCGTCCCAACTTGAATTTAGAAACCGTCCCCAGCGAAATCCCACGTTCGGGCGCAAAACTGCACGTTTGGAGCCACATTTTGTCTGAAGCTGGAAACGTGCATTCAAAGCTGGGAAAAGGTGCTCATTGACAGGCATCTCCACTTCGGGACCTCGTAGCACCTTCACCCGGGTGGCGTTGGAAAGGTCTGGGCGAGGGGGACACGGGGAGGTCAGGCTCGCCACGCGCACGCGCTTCCCCGCGAAACGGGAGCCCAGACAAAACTTTAAACGGACCCACCGAGCTGGGGATCATCAATCCTGGGAAGATAACCGCGCACACCGCTGCCCCCCGTGCCAACTTGAATTTAGAAACCGTCCCCAGCGAAATCCCACGTTCGGGCGCAAAACTGCACGTTTGGAGCCACATTTTGTCTGAAGCTGGAAACCTGCATTCAAAGCTGGGAAAAGGTGCTCATTGACAGGCATCTCCACTTCGGGACCTCGTAGCACCTTCACCCGGGTGGCGTTGGAAAGGTCTGGGCGAGGGGGACACGGGGAGGTCAGGCTCGCCACGCGCACGCGCTTCCCCGCGAAACGGGAGCCCAAACAAAACTTTAAACGGACCCACCGAATTGGGGATCATCAATCCTGGGAAAATAACCACACACACCGCTGCCCCCCGTGCCAACTTGAATTTAGAAACCGTCCCCAGCGAAATCCCACGTTCGGGCGCAAAACTGCACGTTTGGAGCCACATTTTGTCTGAAGCTGGAAACCTGCATTCAAAGCTGGGAAAAGGTGCTCATTGACAGGCATCTCCACTTCGGGACCTCGTAGCACCTTCACCCGGGTGGCGTTGGAAAGGTCTGGGCGAGGGGGACACGGGGAGGTCAGGCTCGCCACGCGCACGCGCTTCCCCGCGAAACGGGAGCCCAGACAAAACTTTAAACGGACCCACCGAATTGGGGATCATCAATCCTGGGAAAATAACCACACACACCGCTGCCCCCCGTGCCAACTTGAATTTAGAAACCGTCCCCAGCGAAATCCCACGTTCGGGCGCAAAACTGCACGTTTGGAGCCACATTTTGTCTGAAGCTGGAAACGTGCATTCAAAGCTGGGAAAAGGTGCTCATTGACAGGCATCTCCACTTCGGGACCTCGTAGCACCTTCACCCGGGTGGCGTTGGAAAGGTCTGGGCGAGGGGAACACGGGGAGGTCAGGCTCGCCACGCGCACGCGCTTCCCCGCGAAACGGGAGCCCAGACAAAACTTTAAACGGACCCACCGAATTGGGGATCATCAATCCTGGGAAAATAACCACACACACCGCTGCCCCCCGTGCCAACTTGAATTTAGAAACCGTCCCCAGCGAAATCCCACGTTCGGGCGCAAAACTGCACGTTTGGAGCCACATTTTGTCTGAAGCTGGAAACGTGCATTCAAAGCTGGGAAAAGGTGCTCATTGACAGGCATCTCCACTTCGGGACCTCGTAGCACCTTCACCCGGGTGGCGTTGGAAAGGTCTGGGCGAGGGGGACACGGGGAGGTCAGGCTCGCCACGCGCACGCGCTTCCCCGCGAAACGGGAGCCCAGACAAAACTTTAAACGGACCCACCGAGCTGGGGATCATCAATCCTGGGAAGATAACCGCGCACACCGCTGCCCCCCGTGCCAACTTGAATTTAGAAACCGTCCCCAGCGAAATCCCACGTTCGGGCGCAAAACTGCACGTTTGGAGCCACATTTTGTCTGAAGCTGGAAACCTGCATTCAAAGCTGGGAAAAGGTGCTCATTGACAGGCATCTCCACTTCGGGACCTCGTAGCACCTTCACCCGGGTGGCGTTGGAAAGGTCTGGGCGAGGGGGACACGGGGAGGTCAGGCTCGCCACGCGCACGCGCTTCCCCGCGAAACGGGAGCCCAGACAAAACTTTAAACGGACCCACCGAGCTGGGGATCATCAATCCTGGGAAAATAACCACACACACCGCTGCCCCCCGTGCCAACTTGAATTTAGAAACCGTCCCCAGCGAAATCCCACGTTCGGGCGCAAAACTGCACGTTTGGAGCCACATTTTGTCTGAAGCTGGAAACCTGCATTCAAAGCTGGGAAAAGGTGCTCATTGACAGGCATCTCCACTTCGGGACCTCGTAGCACCTTCACCCGGGTGGCGTTGGAAAGGTCTGGGCGAGGGGAACACGGGGAGGTCAGGCTCGCCACGCGCACGCGCTTCCCCGCGAAACGGGAGCCCAGACAAAACTTTAAACGGACCCACCGAATTGGGGATCATCAATCCTGGGAAAATAACCGCGCACACCGCTGCCCCCCGTGCCAACTTGAATTTAGAAACCGTCCCCAGCGAAATCCCACGTTCGGGCGCAAAACTGCACGTTTGGAGCCACATTTTGTCTGAAGCTGGAAACGTGCATTCAAAGCTGGGAAAAGGTGCTCATTGACAGGCATCTCCACTTCGGGACCTCGTAGCACCTTCACCCGGGTGGCGTTGGAAAGGTCTGGGCGAGGGGGACACGGGGAGGTCAGGCTCGCCACGCGCACGCGCTTCCCCGCGAAACGGGAGCCCAGACAAAACTTTAAACGGACCCACCGAGCTGGGGACGGCTTTTTCCGGGGAGATAACCACACACACCGCTGCCCCCCGTCCCAACTTGAATTTAGAAACCGTCCCCAGCGAAATCCCACGTTCGGGCGCAAAACTGCACGTTTGGAGCCACATTTTGTCTGAAGCTGGAAACGTGCATTCAAAGCTGGGAAAAGGTGCTCATTGACAGGCATCTCCACTTCGGGACCTCGTAGCACCTTCACCCGGGTGGCGTTGGAAAGGTCTGGGCGAGGGGGACACGGGGAGGTCAGGCTCGCCACGCGCACGCGCTTCCCCGCGAAACGGGAGCCCAGACAAAACTTTAAACGGACCCACCGAGCTGGGGACGGCTTTTTCCGGGGAGATAACCGCGCACACCGCTGCCCCCCGTCCCAACTTGAATTTAGAAACCGTCCCCAGCGAAATCCCACGTTCGGGCGCAAAACTGCACGTTTGGAGCCACATTTTGTCTGAAGCTGGAAACCTGCATTCAAAGCTGGGAAAAGGTGCTCATTGACAGGCATCTCCACTTCGGGACCTCGTAGCACCTTCACCCGGGTGGCGTTGGAAAGGTCTGGGCGAGGGGGACACGGGGAGGTCAGGCTCGCCACGCGCACGCGCTTCCCCGCGAAACGGGAGCCCAGACAAAACTTTAAACGGACCCACCGAGCTGGGGATCATCAATCCTGGGAAGATAACCGCGCACACCGCTGCCCCCCGTGCCAACTTGAATTTAGAAACCGTCCCCAGCGAAATCCCACGTTCGGGCGCAAAACTGCACGTTTGGAGCCACATTTTGTCTGAAGCTGGAAACCTGCATTCAAAGCTGGGAAAAGGTGCTCATTGACAGGCATCTCCACTTCGGGACCTCGTAGCACCTTCACCCGGGTGGCGTTGGAAAGGTCTGGGCGAGGGGGACACGGGGAGGTCAGGCTCGCCACGCGCACGCGCTTCCCCGCGAAACGGGAGCCCAGACAAAACTTTAAACGGACCCACCGAGCTGGGGACGGCTTTTTCCGGGGAGATAACCGCGCACACCGCTGCCCCCCGTCCCAACTTGAATTTAGAAACCGTCCCCAGCGAAATCCCACGTTCGGGCGCAAAACTGCACGTTTGGAGCCACATTTTGTCTGAAGCTGGAAACGTGCATTCAAAGCTGGGAAAAGGTGCTCATTGACAGGCATCTCCACTTCGGGACCTCGTAGCACCTTCACCCGGGTGGCGTTGGAAAGGTCTGGGCGAGGGGAACACGGGGAGGTCAGGCTCGCCACGCGCACGCGCTTCCCCGCGAAACGGGAGCCCAGACAAAACTTTAAACGGACCCACCGAATTGGGGATCATCAATCCTGGGAAAATAACCGCGCACACCGCTGCCCCCCGTGCCAACTTGAATTTAGAAACCGTCCCCAGCGAAATCCCACGTTCGGGCGCAAAACTGCACGTTTGGAGCCACATTTTGTCTGAAGCTGGAAACGTGCATTCAAAGCTGGGAAAAGGTGCTCATTGACAGGCATCTCCACTTCGGGACCTCGTAGCACCTTCACCCGGGTGGCGTTGGAAAGGTCTGGGCGAGGGGAACACGGGGAGGTCAGGCTCGCCACGCGCACGCGCTTCCCCGCGAAACGGGAGCCCAAACAAAACTTTAAACGGACCCACCGAGCTGGGGACGGCTTTTTCCGGGGAGATAACCGCGCACACCGCTGCCCCCCGTCCCAACTTGAATTTAGAAACCGTCCCCAGCGAAATCCCACGTTCGGGCGCAAAACTGCACGTTTGGAGCCACATTTTGTCTGAAGCTGGAAACGTGCATTCAAAGCTGGGAAAAGGTGCTCATTGACAGGCATCTCCACTTCGGGACCTCGTAGCACCTTCACCCGGGTGGCGTTGGAAAGGTCTGGGCGAGGGGGACACGGGGAGGTCAGGCTCGCCACGCGCACGCGCTTCCCCGCGAAACGGGAGCCCAGACAAAACTTTAAACGGACCCACCGAGCTGGGGACGGCTTTTTCCGGGGAGATAACCGCGCACACCGCTGCCCCCCGTCCCAACTTGAATTTAGAAACCGTCCCCAGCGAAATCCCACGTTCGGGCGCAAAACTGCACGTTTGGAGCCACATTTTGTCTGAAGCTGGAAACCTGCATTCAAAGCTGGGAAAAGGTGCTCATTGACAGGCATCTCCACTTCGGGACCTCGTAGCACCTTCACCCGGGTGGCGTTGGAAAGGTCTGGGCGAGGGGAACACGGGGAGGTCAGGCTCGCCACGCGCACGCGCTTCCCCGCGAAACGGGAGCCCAGACAAAACTTTAAACGGACCCACCGAGCTGGGGACGGCTTTTTCCGGGGAGATAACCACACACACCGCTGCCCCCCGTCCCAACTTGAATTTAGAAACCGTCCCCAGCGAAATCCCACGTTCGGGCGCAAAACTGCACGTTTGGAGCCACATTTTGTCTGAAGCTGGAAACCTGCATTCAAAGCTGGGAAAAGGTGCTCATTGACAGGCATCTCCACTTCGGGACCTCGTAGCACCTTCACCCGGGTGGCGTTGGAAAGGTCTGGGCGAGGGGGACACGGGGAGGTCAGGCTCGCCACGCGCACGCGCTTCTCCGCGAAACGGGAGCCCAAACAAAACTTTAAACGGACCCACCGAGCTGGGGACGGCTTTTTCCGGGGAGATAACCGCGCACACCGCTGCCCCCCGTCCCAACTTGAATTTAGAAACCGTCCCCAGCGAAATCCCACGTTCGGGCGCAAAACTGCACGTTTGGAGCCACATTTTGTCTGAAGCTGGAAACGTGCATTCAAAGCTGGGAAAAGGTGCTCATTGACAGGCATCTCCACTTCGGGACCTCGTAGCACCTTCACCCGGGTGGCGTTGGAAAGGTCTGGGCGAGGGGGACACGGGGAGGTCAGGCTCGCCACGCGCACGCGCTTCCCCGCGAAACGGGAGCCCAGACAAAACTTTAAACGGACCCACCGAGCTGGGGACGGCTTTTTCCGGGGAGATAACCGCGCACACCGCTGCCCCCCGTCCCAACTTGAATTTAGAAACCGTCCCCAGCGAAATCCCACGTTCGGGCGCAAAACTGCACGTTTGGAGCCACATTTTGTCTGAAGCTGGAAACGTGCATTCAAAGCTGGGAAAAGGTGCTCATTGACAGGCATCTCCACTTCGGGACCTCGTAGCACCTTCACCCGGGTGGCGTTGGAAAGGTCTGGGCGAGGGGGACACGGGGAGGTCAGGCTCGCCACGCGCACGCGCTTCCCCGCGAAACGGGAGCCCAGACAAAACTTTAAACGGACCCACCGAGCTGGGGACGGCTTTTTCCGGGGAGATAACCGCGCACACCGCTGCCCCCCGTGCCAACTTGAATTTAGAAACCGTCCCCAGCGAAATCCCACGTTCGGGCGCAAAACTGCACGTTTGGAGCCACATTTTGTCTGAAGCTGGAAACCTGCATTCAAAGCTGGGAAAAGGTGCTCATTGACAGGCATCTCCACTTCGGGACCTCGTAGCACCTTCACCCGGGTGGCGTTGGAAAGGTCTGGGCGAGGGGGACACGGGGAGGTCAGGCTCGCCACGCGCACGCGCTTCCCCGCGAAACGGGAGCCCAGACAAAACTTTAAACGGACCCACCGAGCTGGGGATCATCAATCCTGGGAAGATAACCGCGCACACCGCTGCCCCCCGTGCCAACTTGAATTTAGAAACCGTCCCCAGCGAAATCCCACGTTCGGGCGCAAAACTGCACGTTTGGAGCCACATTTTGTCTGAAGCTGGAAACCTGCATTCAAAGCTGGGAAAAGGTGCTCATTGACAGGCATCTCCACTTCGGGACCTCGTAGCACCTTCACCCGGGTGGCGTTGGAAAGGTCTGGGCGAGGGGAACACGGGGAGGTCAGGCTCGCCACGCGCACGCGCTTCCCCGCGAAACGGGAGCCCAGACAAAACTTTAAACGGACCCACCGAGCTGGGGACGGCTTTTTCCGGGGAGATAACCGCGCACACCGCTGCCCCCCGTCCCAACTTGAATTTAGAAACCGTCCCCAGCGAAATCCCACGTTCGGGCGCAAAACTGCACGTTTGGAGCCACATTTTGTCTGAAGCTGGAAACGTGCATTCAAAGCTGGGAAAAGGTGCTCATTGACAGGCATCTCCACTTCGGGACCTCGTAGCACCTTCACCCGGGTGGCGTTGGAAAGGTCTGGGCGAGGGGAACACGGGGAGGTCAGGCTCGCCACGCGCACGCGCTTCTCCGCGAAACGGGAGCCCAGACAAAACTTTAAACGGACCCACCGAGCTGGGGACGGCTTTTTCCGGGGAGATAACCGCGCACACCGCTGCCCCCCGTCCCAACTTGAATTTAGAAACCGTCCCCAGCGAAATCCCACGTTCGGGCGCAAAACTGCACGTTTGGAGCCACATTTTGTCTGAAGCTGGAAACGTGCATTCAAAGCTGGGAAAAGGTGCTCATTGACAGGCATCTCCACTTCGGGACCTCGTAGCACCTTCACCCGGGTGGCGTTGGAAAGGTCTGGGCGAGGGGGACACGGGGAGGTCAGGCTCGCCACGCGCACGCGCTTCCCCGCGAAACGGGAGCCCAGACAAAACTTTAAACGGACCCACCGAGCTGGGGATCATCAATCCTGGGAAGATAACCGCGCACACCGCTGCCCCCCGTGCCAACTTGAATTTAGAAACCGTCCCCAGCGAAATCCCACGTTCGGGCGCAAAACTGCACGTTTGGAGCCACATTTTGTCTGAAGCTGGAAACCTGCATTCAAAGCTGGGAAAAGGTGCTCATTGACAGGCATCTCCACTTCGGGACCTCGTAGCACCTTCACCCGGGTGGCGTTGGAAAGGTCTGGGCGAGGGGGACACGGGGAGGTCAGGCTCGCCACGCGCACGCGCTTCCCCGCGAAACGGGAGCCCAAACAAAACTTTAAACGGACCCACCGAATTGGGGATCATCAATCCTGGGAAAATAACCACACACACCGCTGCCCCCCGTGCCAACTTGAATTTAGAAACCGTCCCCAGCGAAATCCCACGTTCGGGCGCAAAACTGCACGTTTGGAGCCACATTTTGTCTGAAGCTGGAAACCTGCATTCAAAGCTGGGAAAAGGTGCTCATTGACAGGCATCTCCACTTCGGGACCTCGTAGCACCTTCACCCGGGTGGCGTTGGAAAGGTCTGGGCGAGGGGGACACGGGGAGGTCAGGCTCGCCACGCGCACGCGCTTCCCCGCGAAACGGGAGCCCAAACAAAACTTTAAACGGACCCACCGAATTGGGGATCATCAATCCTGGGAAAATAACCACACACACCGCTGCCCCCCGTGCCAACTTGAATTTAGAAACCGTCCCCAGCGAAATCCCACGTTCGGGCGCAAAACTGCACGTTTGGAGCCACATTTTGTCTGAAGCTGGAAACGTGCATTCAAAGCTGGGAAAAGGTGCTCATTGACAGGCATCTCCACTTCGGGACCTCGTAGCACCTTCACCCGGGTGGCGTTGGAAAGGTCTGGGCGAGGGGAACACGGGGAGGTCAGGCTCGCCACGCGCACGCGCTTCCCCGCGAAACGGGAGCCCAGACAAAACTTTAAACGGACCCACCGAATTGGGGATCATCAATCCTGGGAAAATAACCACACACACCGCTGCCCCCCGTGCCAACTTGAATTTAGAAACCGTCCCCAGCGAAATCCCACGTTCGGGCGCAAAACTGCACGTTTGGAGCCACATTTTGTCTGAAGCTGGAAACGTGCATTCAAAGCTGGGAAAAGGTGCTCATTGACAGGCATCTCCACTTCGGGACCTCGTAGCACCTTCACCCGGGTGGCGTTGGAAAGGTCTGGGCGAGGGGGACACGGGGAGGTCAGGCTCGCCACGCGCACGCGCTTCCCCGCGAAACGGGAGCCCAGACAAAACTTTAAACGGACCCACCGAGCTGGGGATCATCAATCCTGGGAAGATAACCGCGCACACCGCTGCCCCCCGTGCCAACTTGAATTTAGAAACCGTCCCCAGCGAAATCCCACGTTCGGGCGCAAAACTGCACGTTTGGAGCCACATTTTGTCTGAAGCTGGAAACCTGCATTCAAAGCTGGGAAAAGGTGCTCATTGACAGGCATCTCCACTTCGGGACCTCGTAGCACCTTCACCCGGGTGGCGTTGGAAAGGTCTGGGCGAGGGGGACACGGGGAGGTCAGGCTCGCCACGCGCACGCGCTTCCCCGCGAAACGGGAGCCCAAACAAAACTTTAAACGGACCCACCGAATTGGGGATCATCAATCCTGGGAAAATAACCACACACACCGCTGCCCCCCGTGCCAACTTGAATTTAGAAACCGTCCCCAGCGAAATCCCACGTTCGGGCGCAAAACTGCACGTTTGGAGCCACATTTTGTCTGAAGCTGGAAACGTGCATTCAAAGCTGGGAAAAGGTGCTCATTGACAGGCATCTCCACTTCGGGACCTCGTAGCACCTTCACCCGGGTGGCGTTGGAAAGGTCTGGGCGAGGGGAACACGGGGAGGTCAGGCTCGCCACGCGCACGCGCTTCCCCGCGAAACGGGAGCCCAGACAAAACTTTAAACGGACCCACCGAGCTGGGGACGGCTTTTTCCGGGGAGATAACCACACACACCGCTGCCCCCCGTCCCAACTTGAATTTAGAAACCGTCCCCAGCGAAATCCCACGTTCGGGCGCAAAACTGCACGTTTGGAGCCACATTTTGTCTGAAGCTGGAAACGTGCATTCAAAGCTGGGAAAAGGTGCTCATTGACAGGCATCTCCACTTCGGGACCTCGTAGCACCTTCACCCGGGTGGCGTTGGAAAGGTCTGGGCGAGGGGGACACGGGGAGGTCAGGCTCGCCACGCGCACGCGCTTCCCCGCGAAACGGGAGCCCAGACAAAACTTTAAACGGACCCACCGAGCTGGGGACGGCTTTTTCCGGGGAGATAACCACACACACCGCTGCCCCCCGTCCCAACTTGAATTTAGAAACCGTCCCCAGCGAAATCCCACGTTCGGGCGCAAAACTGCACGTTTGGAGCCACATTTTGTCTGAAGCTGGAAACGTGCATTCAAAGCTGGGAAAAGGTGCTCATTGACAGGCATCTCCACTTCGGGACCTCGTAGCACCTTCACCCGGGTGGCGTTGGAAAGGTCTGGGCGAGGGGGACACGGGGAGGTCAGGCTCGCCACGCGCACGCGCTTCCCCGCGAAACGGGAGCCCAGACAAAACTTTAAACGGACCCACCGAGCTGGGGACGGCTTTTTCCGGGGAGATAACCGCGCACACCGCTGCCCCCCGTCCCAACTTGAATTTAGAAACCGTCCCCAGCGAAATCCCACGTTCGGGCGCAAAACTGCACGTTTGGAGCCACATTTTGTCTGAAGCTGGAAACGTGCATTCAAAGCTGGGAAAAGGTGCTCATTGACAGGCATCTCCACTTCGGGACCTCGTAGCACCTTCACCCGGGTGGCGTTGGAAAGGTCTGGGCGAGGGGGACACGGGGAGGTCAGGCTCGCCACGCGCACGCGCTTCCCCGCGAAACGGGAGCCCAGACAAAACTTTAAACGGACCCACCGAGCTGGGGATCATCAATCCTGGGAAGATAACCGCGCACACCGCTGCCCCCCGTGCCAACTTGAATTTAGAAACCGTCCCCAGCGAAATCCCACGTTCGGGCGCAAAACTGCACGTTTGGAGCCACATTTTGTCTGAAGCTGGAAACCTGCATTCAAAGCTGGGAAAAGGTGCTCATTGACAGGCATCTCCACTTCGGGACCTCGTAGCACCTTCACCCGGGTGGCGTTGGAAAGGTCTGGGCGAGGGGGACACGGGGAGGTCAGGCTCGCCACGCGCACGCGCTTCCCCGCGAAACGGGAGCCC
>NC_085021.1:1695591-1735591 GCF_963692335.1 Osmerus eperlanus
CTGGGGGTCGCGACAATGTTACGCTTGTAAATCAGAAGCTGGGAAATGCATTGGGAAGCTGGGAAAACCGTTTTTCGAGCTCATTTTCGGTTCCGCCGAACGGATTTTGATCAAAATAGGCTCATTCGAAAGGTATTAACCGGGGGCACACGGAAAACCGGGACTTATAACGCGCACGTGCGCGTGCGCGAAACCGGAAGCGAAAGAAAACTTCAAACGGAGCTACAACCGTGAACGGAGCTGAAACCGGCGAAAAATTTCAACGCACGCCGTCGCGCCCTACTCCAACTTAAATAACAAAACTGTCCCTATCGGAATCGGTTGGATAAAACGGAAACGGGAAGCGAAAGAAAACGTTAAACGTCTACACCGAAATGGCCATAGTCAGTTCCAATGAAAAAACAACTCTAACGTGTGTGCCCCACTCTAAAGCAGTGTATAAAACTATCCCCAGCGAAATCAGAGCTACACAACGAAAACGGAAAGCCAAACAAAACTTTAAACAGAGCTACCGAATTGGATATCATCAATCCTGGGAAAATAACCACACACACCGCTGCCCCCCGTCCCAACTTGAATTTAGAAACCGTCCCCAGCGAAATCCCACGTTCGGGCGAATAACTGTGAATTTTAAGCCCCCGTTTCTCTCAAGCTGGAAACGTGCATTCAAAGCTGGGAAAAGGTGCTCATTGACAGGCATCTCCACTTCGGGACCACGTAGCACCTTCACCCGGGTGGCGTTGGAAAGGTCTGGGCGAGGGGGACACGGGGAGGTCAGGCTCGCCACGCGCACGCGCTTCCCCGCGAAACGGGAGCCCAGACAAAACTTTAAACGGACCCACCGAGCTGGGGACGGCTTTTTCCGGGAAGATAACCGCGCACACCGCTGCCCCCCGTCCCAACTTGAATTTAGAAACCGTCCCCAGCGAAATCCCACGTTCGGGCGCAAAACTGCACGTTTGGAGCCACATTTTGTCTGAAGCTGGAAACCTGCATTCAAAGCTGGGAAAAGGTGCTCATTGACAGGCATCTCCACTTCGGGACCTCGTAGCACCTTCACCCGGGTGGCGTTGGAAAGGTCTGGGCGAGGGGGACACGGGGAGGTCAGGCTCGCCACGCGCACGCGCTTCTCCGCGAAACGGGAGCCCAAACAAAACTTTAAACGGACCCACCGAGCTGGGGACGGCTTTTTCCGGGGAGATAACCGCGCACACCGCTGCCCCCCGTCCCAACTTGAATTTAGAAACCGTCCCCAGCGAAATCCCACGTTCGGGCGCAAAACTGCACGTTTGGAGCCACATTTTGTCTGAAGCTGGAAACGTGCATTCAAAGCTGGGAAAAGGTGCTCATTGACAGGCATCTCCACTTCGGGACCTCGTAGCACCTTCACCCGGGTGGCGTTGGAAAGGTCTGGGCGAGGGGGACACGGGGAGGTCAGGCTCGCCACGCGCACGCGCTTCCCCGCGAAACGGGAGCCCAGACAAAACTTTAAACGGACCCACCGAATTGGGGATCATCAATCCTGGGAAAATAACCACACACACCGCTGCCCCCCGTGCCAACTTGAATTTAGAAACCGTCCCCAGCGAAATCCCACGTTCGGGCGCAAAACTGCACGTTTGGAGCCACATTTTGTCTGAAGCTGGAAACGTGCATTCAAAGCTGGGAAAAGGTGCTCATTGACAGGCATCTCCACTTCGGGACCTCGTAGCACCTTCACCCGGGTGGCGTTGGAAAGGTCTGGGCGAGGGGGACACGGGGAGGTCAGGCTCGCCACGCGCACGCGCTTCTCCGCGAAACGGGAGCCCAAACAAAACTTTAAACGGACCCACCGAGCTGGGGACGGCTTTTTCCGGGGAGATAACCGCGCACACCGCTGCCCCCCGTGCCAACTTGAATTTAGAAACCGTCCCCAGCGAAATCCCACGTTCGGGCGCAAAACTGCACGTTTGGAGCCACATTTTGTCTGAAGCTGGAAACGTGCATTCAAAGCTGGGAAAAGGTGCTCATTGACAGGCATCTCCACTTCGGGACCTCGTAGCACCTTCACCCGGGTGGCGTTGGAAAGGTCTGGGCGAGGGGGACACGGGGAGGTCAGGCTCGCCACGCGCACGCGCTTCCCCGCGAAACGGGAGCCCAGACAAAACTTTAAACGGACCCACCGAGCTGGGGATCATCAATCCTGGGAAAATAACCACACACACCGCTGCCCCCCGTGCCAACTTGAATTTAGAAACCGTCCCCAGCGAAATCCCACGTTCGGGCGCAAAACTGCACGTTTGGAGCCACATTTTGTCTGAAGCTGGAAACGTGCATTCAAAGCTGGGAAAAGGTGCTCATTGACAGGCATCTCCACTTCGGGACCTCGTAGCACCTTCACCCGGGTGGCGTTGGAAAGGTCTGGGCGAGGGGGACACGGGGAGGTCAGGCTCGCCACGCGCACGCGCTTCTCCGCGAAACGGGAGCCCAAACAAAACTTTAAACGGACCCACCGAGCTGGGGACGGCTTTTTCCGGGGAGATAACCGCGCACACCGCTGCCCCCCGTGCCAACTTGAATTTAGAAACCGTCCCCAGCGAAATCCCACGTTCGGGCGCAAAACTGCACGTTTGGAGCCACATTTTGTCTGAAGCTGGAAACGTGCATTCAAAGCTGGGAAAAGGTGCTCATTGACAGGCATCTCCACTTCGGGACCTCGTAGCACCTTCACCCGGGTGGCGTTGGAAAGGTCTGGGCGAGGGGGACACGGGGAGGTCAGGCTCGCCACGCGCACGCGCTTCCCCGCGAAACGGGAGCCCAGACAAAACTTTAAACGGACCCACCGAGCTGGGGACGGCTTTTTCCGGGGAGATAACCACACACACCGCTGCCCCCCGTCCCAACTTGAATTTAGAAACCGTCCCCAGCGAAATCCCACGTTCGGGCGCAAAACTGCACGTTTGGAGCCACATTTTGTCTGAAGCTGGAAACCTGCATTCAAAGCTGGGAAAAGGTGCTCATTGACAGGCATCTCCACTTCGGGACCTCGTAGCACCTTCACCCGGGTGGCGTTGGAAAGGTCTGGGCGAGGGGGACACGGGGAGGTCAGGCTCGCCACGCGCACGCGCTTCCCCGCGAAACGGGAGCCCAGACAAAACTTTAAACGGACCCACCGAGCTGGGGACGGCTTTTTCCGGGGAGATAACCACACACACCGCTGCCCCCCGTCCCAACTTGAATTTAGAAACCGTCCCCAGCGAAATCCCACGTTCGGGCGCAAAACTGCACGTTTGGAGCCACATTTTGTCTGAAGCTGGAAACGTGCATTCAAAGCTGGGAAAAGGTGCTCATTGACAGGCATCTCCACTTCGGGACCTCGTAGCACCTTCACCCGGGTGGCGTTGGAAAGGTCTGGGCGAGGGGGACACGGGGAGGTCAGGCTCGCCACGCGCACGCGCTTCCCCGCGAAACGGGAGCCCAGACAAAACTTTAAACGGACCCACCGAGCTGGGGATCATCAATCCTGGGAAGATAACCGCGCACACCGCTGCCCCCCGTGCCAACTTGAATTTAGAAACCGTCCCCAGCGAAATCCCACGTT
This sequence comes from Osmerus eperlanus, assembly GCF_963692335.1. NCBI lineage: Eukaryota > Metazoa > Chordata > Actinopteri > Osmeriformes > Osmeridae > Osmerus > Osmerus eperlanus. The sequence continues at coordinate 1,699,172 of NC_085021.1, forward strand.
CGGGCGCAAAACTGCACGTTTGGAGCCACATTTTGTCTGAAGCTGGAAACCTGCATTCAAAGCTGGGAAAAGGTGCTCATTGACAGGCATCTCCACTTCGGGACCTCGTAGCACCTTCACCCGGGTGGCGTTGGAAAGGTCTGGGCGAGGGGGACACGGGGAGGTCAGGCTCGCCACGCGCACGCGCTTCCCCGCGAAACGGGAGCCCAGACAAAACTTTAAACGGACCCACCGAGCTGGGGACGGCTTTTTCCGGGGAGATAACCGCGCACACCGCTGCCCCCCGTCCCAACTTGAATTTAGAAACCGTCCCCAGCGAAATCCCACGTTCGGGCGCAAAACTGCACGTTTGGAGCCACATTTTGTCTGAAGCTGGAAACCTGCATTCAAAGCTGGGAAAAGGTGCTCATTGACAGGCATCTCCACTTCGGGACCTCGTAGCACCTTCACCCGGGTGGCGTTGGAAAGGTCTGGGCGAGGGGGACACGGGGAGGTCAGGCTCGCCACGCGCACGCGCTTCCCCGCGAAACGGGAGCCCAGACAAAACTTTAAACGGACCCACCGAGCTGGGGACGGCTTTTTCCGGGGAGATAACCACACACACCGCTGCCCCCCGTCCCAACTTGAATTTAGAAACCGTCCCCAGCGAAATCCCACGTTCGGGCGCAAAACTGCACGTTTGGAGCCACATTTTGTCTGAAGCTGGAAACCTGCATTCAAAGCTGGGAAAAGGTGCTCATTGACAGGCATCTCCACTTCGGGACCTCGTAGCACCTTCACCCGGGTGGCGTTGGAAAGGTCTGGGCGAGGGGGACACGGGGAGGTCAGGCTCGCCACGCGCACGCGCTTCTCCGCGAAACGGGAGCCCAAACAAAACTTTAAACGGACCCACCGAGCTGGGGACGGCTTTTTCCGGGGAGATAACCGCGCACACCGCTGCCCCCCGTCCCAACTTGAATTTAGAAACCGTCCCCAGCGAAATCCCACGTTCGGGCGCAAAACTGCACGTTTGGAGCCACATTTTGTCTGAAGCTGGAAACGTGCATTCAAAGCTGGGAAAAGGTGCTCATTGACAGGCATCTCCACTTCGGGACCTCGTAGCACCTTCACCCGGGTGGCGTTGGAAAGGTCTGGGCGAGGGGAACACGGGGAGGTCAGGCTCGCCACGCGCACGCGCTTCCCCGCGAAACGGGAGCCCAGACAAAACTTTAAACGGACCCACCGAGCTGGGGACGGCTTTTTCCGGGGAGATAACCGCGCACACCGCTGCCCCCCGTCCCAACTTGAATTTAGAAACCGTCCCCAGCGAAATCCCACGTTCGGGCGCAAAACTGCACGTTTGGAGCCACATTTTGTCTGAAGCTGGAAACGTGCATTCAAAGCTGGGAAAAGGTGCTCATTGACAGGCATCTCCACTTCGGGACCTCGTAGCACCTTCACCCGGGTGGCGTTGGAAAGGTCTGGGCGAGGGGAACACGGGGAGGTCAGGCTCGCCACGCGCACGCGCTTCCCCGCGAAACGGGAGCCCAGACAAAACTTTAAACGGACCCACCGAATTGGGGATCATCAATCCTGGGAAAATAACCGCGCACACCGCTGCCCCCCGTGCCAACTTGAATTTAGAAACCGTCCCCAGCGAAATCCCACGTTCGGGCGCAAAACTGCACGTTTGGAGCCACATTTTGTCTGAAGCTGGAAACGTGCATTCAAAGCTGGGAAAAGGTGCTCATTGACAGGCATCTCCACTTCGGGACCTCGTAGCACCTTCACCCGGGTGGCGTTGGAAAGGTCTGGGCGAGGGGAACACGGGGAGGTCAGGCTCGCCACGCGCACGCGCTTCCCCGCGAAACGGGAGCCCAAACAAAACTTTAAACGGACCCACCGAGCTGGGGACGGCTTTTTCCGGGGAGATAACCGCGCACACCGCTGCCCCCCGTCCCAACTTGAATTTAGAAACCGTCCCCAGCGAAATCCCACGTTCGGGCGCAAAACTGCACGTTTGGAGCCACATTTTGTCTGAAGCTGGAAACGTGCATTCAAAGCTGGGAAAAGGTGCTCATTGACAGGCATCTCCACTTCGGGACCTCGTAGCACCTTCACCCGGGTGGCGTTGGAAAGGTCTGGGCGAGGGGGACACGGGGAGGTCAGGCTCGCCACGCGCACGCGCTTCCCCGCGAAACGGGAGCCCAGACAAAACTTTAAACGGACCCACCGAGCTGGGGACGGCTTTTTCCGGGGAGATAACCGCGCACACCGCTGCCCCCCGTCCCAACTTGAATTTAGAAACCGTCCCCAGCGAAATCCCACGTTCGGGCGCAAAACTGCACGTTTGGAGCCACATTTTGTCTGAAGCTGGAAACCTGCATTCAAAGCTGGGAAAAGGTGCTCATTGACAGGCATCTCCACTTCGGGACCTCGTAGCACCTTCACCCGGGTGGCGTTGGAAAGGTCTGGGCGAGGGGAACACGGGGAGGTCAGGCTCGCCACGCGCACGCGCTTCCCCGCGAAACGGGAGCCCAGACAAAACTTTAAACGGACCCACCGAGCTGGGGACGGCTTTTTCCGGGGAGATAACCACACACACCGCTGCCCCCCGTCCCAACTTGAATTTAGAAACCGTCCCCAGCGAAATCCCACGTTCGGGCGCAAAACTGCACGTTTGGAGCCACATTTTGTCTGAAGCTGGAAACCTGCATTCAAAGCTGGGAAAAGGTGCTCATTGACAGGCATCTCCACTTCGGGACCTCGTAGCACCTTCACCCGGGTGGCGTTGGAAAGGTCTGGGCGAGGGGGACACGGGGAGGTCAGGCTCGCCACGCGCACGCGCTTCCCCGCGAAACGGGAGCCCAGACAAAACTTTAAACGGACCCACCGAGCTGGGGATCATCAATCCTGGGAAGATAACCGCGCACACCGCTGCCCCCCGTGCCAACTTGAATTTAGAAACCGTCCCCAGCGAAATCCCACGTTCGGGCGCAAAACTGCACGTTTGGAGCCACATTTTGTCTGAAGCTGGAAACCTGCATTCAAAGCTGGGAAAAGGTGCTCATTGACAGGCATCTCCACTTCGGGACCTCGTAGCACCTTCACCCGGGTGGCGTTGGAAAGGTCTGGGCGAGGGGGACACGGGGAGGTCAGGCTCGCCACGCGCACGCGCTTCCCCGCGAAACGGGAGCCCAGACAAAACTTTAAACGGACCCACCGAGCTGGGGACGGCTTTTTCCGGGGAGATAACCACACACACCGCTGCCCCCCGTCCCAACTTGAATTTAGAAACCGTCCCCAGCGAAATCCCACGTTCGGGCGCAAAACTGCACGTTTGGAGCCACATTTTGTCTGAAGCTGGAAACGTGCATTCAAAGCTGGGAAAAGGTGCTCATTGACAGGCATCTCCACTTCGGGACCTCGTAGCACCTTCACCCGGGTGGCGTTGGAAAGGTCTGGGCGAGGGGGACACGGGGAGGTCAGGCTCGCCACGCGCACGCGCTTCCCCGCGAAACGGGAGCCCAGACAAAACTTTAAACGGACCCACCGAGCTGGGGACGGCTTTTTCCGGGGAGATAACCACACACACCGCTGCCCCCCGTCCCAACTTGAATTTAGAAACCGTCCCCAGCGAAATCCCACGTTCGGGCGCAAAACTGCACGTTTGGAGCCACATTTTGTCTGAAGCTGGAAACCTGCATTCAAAGCTGGGAAAAGGTGCTCATTGACAGGCATCTCCACTTCGGGACCTCGTAGCACCTTCACCCGGGTGGCGTTGGAAAGGTCTGGGCGAGGGGGACACGGGGAGGTCAGGCTCGCCACGCGCACGCGCTTCCCCGCGAAACGGGAGCCCAGACAAAACTTTAAACGGACCCACCGAGCTGGGGACGGCTTTTTCCGGGGAGATAACCACACACACCGCTGCCCCCCGTCCCAACTTGAATTTAGAAACCGTCCCCAGCGAAATCCCACGTTCGGGCGCAAAACTGCACGTTTGGAGCCACATTTTGTCTGAAGCTGGAAACCTGCATTCAAAGCTGGGAAAAGGTGCTCATTGACAGGCATCTCCACTTCGGGACCTCGTAGCACCTTCACCCGGGTGGCGTTGGAAAGGTCTGGGCGAGGGGAACACGGGGAGGTCAGGCTCGCCACGCGCACGCGCTTCCCCGCGAAACGGGAGCCCAGACAAAACTTTAAACGGACCCACCGAGCTGGGGACGGCTTTTTCCGGGGAGATAACCGCGCACACCGCTGCCCCCCGTCCCAACTTGAATTTAGAAACCGTCCCCAGCGAAATCCCACGTTCGGGCGCAAAACTGCACGTTTGGAGCCACATTTTGTCTGAAGCTGGAAACGTGCATTCAAAGCTGGGAAAAGGTGCTCATTGACAGGCATCTCCACTTCGGGACCTCGTAGCACCTTCACCCGGGTGGCGTTGGAAAGGTCTGGGCGAGGGGGACACGGGGAGGTCAGGCTCGCCACGCGCACGCGCTTCTCCGCGAAACGGGAGCCCAAACAAAACTTTAAACGGACCCACCGAGCTGGGGACGGCTTTTTCCGGGGAGATAACCGCGCACACCGCTGCCCCCCGTCCCAACTTGAATTTAGAAACCGTCCCCAGCGAAATCCCACGTTCGGGCGCAAAACTGCACGTTTGGAGCCACATTTTGTCTGAAGCTGGAAACGTGCATTCAAAGCTGGGAAAAGGTGCTCATTGACAGGCATCTCCACTTCGGGACCTCGTAGCACCTTCACCCGGGTGGCGTTGGAAAGGTCTGGGCGAGGGGGACACGGGGAGGTCAGGCTCGCCACGCGCACGCGCTTCCCCGCGAAACGGGAGCCCAGACAAAACTTTAAACGGACCCACCGAATTGGGGATCATCAATCCTGGGAAAATAACCACACACACCGCTGCCCCCCGTGCCAACTTGAATTTAGAAACCGTCCCCAGCGAAATCCCACGTTCGGGCGCAAAACTGCACGTTTGGAGCCACATTTTGTCTGAAGCTGGAAACCTGCATTCAAAGCTGGGAAAAGGTGCTCATTGACAGGCATCTCCACTTCGGGACCTCGTAGCACCTTCACCCGGGTGGCGTTGGAAAGGTCTGGGCGAGGGGAACACGGGGAGGTCAGGCTCGCCACGCGCACGCGCTTCCCCGCGAAACGGGAGCCCAGACAAAACTTTAAACGGACCCACCGAGCTGGGGACGGCTTTTTCCGGGGAGATAACCACACACACCGCTGCCCCCCGTCCCAACTTGAATTTAGAAACCGTCCCCAGCGAAATCCCACGTTCGGGCGCAAAACTGCACGTTTGGAGCCACATTTTGTCTGAAGCTGGAAACCTGCATTCAAAGCTGGGAAAAGGTGCTCATTGACAGGCATCTCCACTTCGGGACCTCGTAGCACCTTCACCCGGGTGGCGTTGGAAAGGTCTGGGCGAGGGGGACACGGGGAGGTCAGGCTCGCCACGCGCACGCGCTTCTCCGCGAAACGGGAGCCCAAACAAAACTTTAAACGGACCCACCGAGCTGGGGACGGCTTTTTCCGGGGAGATAACCGCGCACACCGCTGCCCCCCGTCCCAACTTGAATTTAGAAACCGTCCCCAGCGAAATCCCACGTTCGGGCGCAAAACTGCACGTTTGGAGCCACATTTTGTCTGAAGCTGGAAACGTGCATTCAAAGCTGGGAAAAGGTGCTCATTGACAGGCATCTCCACTTCGGGACCTCGTAGCACCTTCACCCGGGTGGCGTTGGAAAGGTCTGGGCGAGGGGGACACGGGGAGGTCAGGCTCGCCACGCGCACGCGCTTCCCCGCGAAACGGGAGCCCAGACAAAACTTTAAACGGACCCACCGAATTGGGGATCATCAATCCTGGGAAAATAACCACACACACCGCTGCCCCCCGTGCCAACTTGAATTTAGAAACCGTCCCCAGCGAAATCCCACGTTCGGGCGCAAAACTGCACGTTTGGAGCCACATTTTGTCTGAAGCTGGAAACCTGCATTCAAAGCTGGGAAAAGGTGCTCATTGACAGGCATCTCCACTTCGGGACCTCGTAGCACCTTCACCCGGGTGGCGTTGGAAAGGTCTGGGCGAGGGGAACACGGGGAGGTCAGGCTCGCCACGCGCACGCGCTTCCCCGCGAAACGGGAGCCCAGACAAAACTTTAAACGGACCCACCGAGCTGGGGACGGCTTTTTCCGGGGAGATAACCGCGCACACCGCTGCCCCCCGTCCCAACTTGAATTTAGAAACCGTCCCCAGCGAAATCCCACGTTCGGGCGCAAAACTGCACGTTTGGAGCCACATTTTGTCTGAAGCTGGAAACGTGCATTCAAAGCTGGGAAAAGGTGCTCATTGACAGGCATCTCCACTTCGGGACCTCGTAGCACCTTCACCCGGGTGGCGTTGGAAAGGTCTGGGCGAGGGGAACACGGGGAGGTCAGGCTCGCCACGCGCACGCGCTTCCCCGCGAAACGGGAGCCCAGACAAAACTTTAAACGGACCCACCGAATTGGGGATCATCAATCCTGGGAAAATAACCGCGCACACCGCTGCCCCCCGTGCCAACTTGAATTTAGAAACCGTCCCCAGCGAAATCCCACGTTCGGGCGCAAAACTGCACGTTTGGAGCCACATTTTGTCTGAAGCTGGAAACGTGCATTCAAAGCTGGGAAAAGGTGCTCATTGACAGGCATCTCCACTTCGGGACCTCGTAGCACCTTCACCCGGGTGGCGTTGGAAAGGTCTGGGCGAGGGGAACACGGGGAGGTCAGGCTCGCCACGCGCACGCGCTTCCCCGCGAAACGGGAGCCCAAACAAAACTTTAAACGGACCCACCGAGCTGGGGACGGCTTTTTCCGGGGAGATAACCGCGCACACCGCTGCCCCCCGTCCCAACTTGAATTTAGAAACCGTCCCCAGCGAAATCCCACGTTCGGGCGCAAAACTGCACGTTTGGAGCCACATTTTGTCTGAAGCTGGAAACGTGCATTCAAAGCTGGGAAAAGGTGCTCATTGACAGGCATCTCCACTTCGGGACCTCGTAGCACCTTCACCCGGGTGGCGTTGGAAAGGTCTGGGCGAGGGGGACACGGGGAGGTCAGGCTCGCCACGCGCACGCGCTTCCCCGCGAAACGGGAGCCCAGACAAAACTTTAAACGGACCCACCGAGCTGGGGACGGCTTTTTCCGGGGAGATAACCGCGCACACCGCTGCCCCCCGTCCCAACTTGAATTTAGAAACCGTCCCCAGCGAAATCCCACGTTCGGGCGCAAAACTGCACGTTTGGAGCCACATTTTGTCTGAAGCTGGAAACCTGCATTCAAAGCTGGGAAAAGGTGCTCATTGACAGGCATCTCCACTTCGGGACCTCGTAGCACCTTCACCCGGGTGGCGTTGGAAAGGTCTGGGCGAGGGGGACACGGGGAGGTCAGGCTCGCCACGCGCACGCGCTTCCCCGCGAAACGGGAGCCCAGACAAAACTTTAAACGGACCCACCGAGCTGGGGACGGCTTTTTCCGGGGAGATAACCACACACACCGCTGCCCCCCGTCCCAACTTGAATTTAGAAACCGTCCCCAGCGAAATCCCACGTTCGGGCGCAAAACTGCACGTTTGGAGCCACATTTTGTCTGAAGCTGGAAACCTGCATTCAAAGCTGGGAAAAGGTGCTCATTGACAGGCATCTCCACTTCGGGACCTCGTAGCACCTTCACCCGGGTGGCGTTGGAAAGGTCTGGGCGAGGGGGACACGGGGAGGTCAGGCTCGCCACGCGCACGCGCTTCCCCGCGAAACGGGAGCCCAGACAAAACTTTAAACGGACCCACCGAGCTGGGGATCATCAATCCTGGGAAGATAACCGCGCACACCGCTGCCCCCCGTGCCAACTTGAATTTAGAAACCGTCCCCAGCGAAATCCCACGTTCGGGCGCAAAACTGCACGTTTGGAGCCACATTTTGTCTGAAGCTGGAAACCTGCATTCAAAGCTGGGAAAAGGTGCTCATTGACAGGCATCTCCACTTCGGGACCTCGTAGCACCTTCACCCGGGTGGCGTTGGAAAGGTCTGGGCGAGGGGGACACGGGGAGGTCAGGCTCGCCACGCGCACGCGCTTCCCCGCGAAACGGGAGCCCAGACAAAACTTTAAACGGACCCACCGAGCTGGGGACGGCTTTTTCCGGGGAGATAACCACACACACCGCTGCCCCCCGTCCCAACTTGAATTTAGAAACCGTCCCCAGCGAAATCCCACGTTCGGGCGCAAAACTGCACGTTTGGAGCCACATTTTGTCTGAAGCTGGAAACGTGCATTCAAAGCTGGGAAAAGGTGCTCATTGACAGGCATCTCCACTTCGGGACCTCGTAGCACCTTCACCCGGGTGGCGTTGGAAAGGTCTGGGCGAGGGGGACACGGGGAGGTCAGGCTCGCCACGCGCACGCGCTTCCCCGCGAAACGGGAGCCCAGACAAAACTTTAAACGGACCCACCGAGCTGGGGACGGCTTTTTCCGGGGAGATAACCACACACACCGCTGCCCCCCGTCCCAACTTGAATTTAGAAACCGTCCCCAGCGAAATCCCACGTTCGGGCGCAAAACTGCACGTTTGGAGCCACATTTTGTCTGAAGCTGGAAACCTGCATTCAAAGCTGGGAAAAGGTGCTCATTGACAGGCATCTCCACTTCGGGACCTCGTAGCACCTTCACCCGGGTGGCGTTGGAAAGGTCTGGGCGAGGGGGACACGGGGAGGTCAGGCTCGCCACGCGCACGCGCTTCCCCGCGAAACGGGAGCCCAGACAAAACTTTAAACGGACCCACCGAGCTGGGGACGGCTTTTTCCGGGGAGATAACCACACACACCGCTGCCCCCCGTCCCAACTTGAATTTAGAAACCGTCCCCAGCGAAATCCCACGTTCGGGCGCAAAACTGCACGTTTGGAGCCACATTTTGTCTGAAGCTGGAAACCTGCATTCAAAGCTGGGAAAAGGTGCTCATTGACAGGCATCTCCACTTCGGGACCTCGTAGCACCTTCACCCGGGTGGCGTTGGAAAGGTCTGGGCGAGGGGAACACGGGGAGGTCAGGCTCGCCACGCGCACGCGCTTCCCCGCGAAACGGGAGCCCAGACAAAACTTTAAACGGACCCACCGAGCTGGGGACGGCTTTTTCCGGGGAGATAACCGCGCACACCGCTGCCCCCCGTCCCAACTTGAATTTAGAAACCGTCCCCAGCGAAATCCCACGTTCGGGCGCAAAACTGCACGTTTGGAGCCACATTTTGTCTGAAGCTGGAAACGTGCATTCAAAGCTGGGAAAAGGTGCTCATTGACAGGCATCTCCACTTCGGGACCTCGTAGCACCTTCACCCGGGTGGCGTTGGAAAGGTCTGGGCGAGGGGGACACGGGGAGGTCAGGCTCGCCACGCGCACGCGCTTCTCCGCGAAACGGGAGCCCAAACAAAACTTTAAACGGACCCACCGAGCTGGGGACGGCTTTTTCCGGGGAGATAACCGCGCACACCGCTGCCCCCCGTCCCAACTTGAATTTAGAAACCGTCCCCAGCGAAATCCCACGTTCGGGCGCAAAACTGCACGTTTGGAGCCACATTTTGTCTGAAGCTGGAAACCTGCATTCAAAGCTGGGAAAAGGTGCTCATTGACAGGCATCTCCACTTCGGGACCTCGTAGCACCTTCACCCGGGTGGCGTTGGAAAGGTCTGGGCGAGGGGGACACGGGGAGGTCAGGCTCGCCACGCGCACGCGCTTCCCCGCGAAACGGGAGCCCAGACAAAACTTTAAACGGACCCACCGAGCTGGGGATCATCAATCCTGGGAAGATAACCGCGCACACCGCTGCCCCCCGTGCCAACTTGAATTTAGAAACCGTCCCCAGCGAAATCCCACGTTCGGGCGCAAAACTGCACGTTTGGAGCCACATTTTGTCTGAAGCTGGAAACCTGCATTCAAAGCTGGGAAAAGGTGCTCATTGACAGGCATCTCCACTTCGGGACCTCGTAGCACCTTCACCCGGGTGGCGTTGGAAAGGTCTGGGCGAGGGGAACACGGGGAGGTCAGGCTCGCCACGCGCACGCGCTTCCCCGCGAAACGGGAGCCCAGACAAAACTTTAAACGGACCCACCGAGCTGGGGACGGCTTTTTCCGGGGAGATAACCGCGCACACCGCTGCCCCCCGTCCCAACTTGAATTTAGAAACCGTCCCCAGCGAAATCCCACGTTCGGGCGCAAAACTGCACGTTTGGAGCCACATTTTGTCTGAAGCTGGAAACGTGCATTCAAAGCTGGGAAAAGGTGCTCATTGACAGGCATCTCCACTTCGGGACCTCGTAGCACCTTCACCCGGGTGGCGTTGGAAAGGTCTGGGCGAGGGGAACACGGGGAGGTCAGGCTCGCCACGCGCACGCGCTTCCCCGCGAAACGGGAGCCCAGACAAAACTTTAAACGGACCCACCGAATTGGGGATCATCAATCCTGGGAAAATAACCGCGCACACCGCTGCCCCCCGTGCCAACTTGAATTTAGAAACCGTCCCCAGCGAAATCCCACGTTCGGGCGCAAAACTGCACGTTTGGAGCCACATTTTGTCTGAAGCTGGAAACGTGCATTCAAAGCTGGGAAAAGGTGCTCATTGACAGGCATCTCCACTTCGGGACCTCGTAGCACCTTCACCCGGGTGGCGTTGGAAAGGTCTGGGCGAGGGGAACACGGGGAGGTCAGGCTCGCCACGCGCACGCGCTTCCCCGCGAAACGGGAGCCCAAACAAAACTTTAAACGGACCCACCGAGCTGGGGACGGCTTTTTCCGGGGAGATAACCGCGCACACCGCTGCCCCCCGTCCCAACTTGAATTTAGAAACCGTCCCCAGCGAAATCCCACGTTCGGGCGCAAAACTGCACGTTTGGAGCCACATTTTGTCTGAAGCTGGAAACGTGCATTCAAAGCTGGGAAAAGGTGCTCATTGACAGGCATCTCCACTTCGGGACCTCGTAGCACCTTCACCCGGGTGGCGTTGGAAAGGTCTGGGCGAGGGGGACACGGGGAGGTCAGGCTCGCCACGCGCACGCGCTTCCCCGCGAAACGGGAGCCCAGACAAAACTTTAAACGGACCCACCGAGCTGGGGACGGCTTTTTCCGGGGAGATAACCGCGCACACCGCTGCCCCCCGTCCCAACTTGAATTTAGAAACCGTCCCCAGCGAAATCCCACGTTCGGGCGCAAAACTGCACGTTTGGAGCCACATTTTGTCTGAAGCTGGAAACCTGCATTCAAAGCTGGGAAAAGGTGCTCATTGACAGGCATCTCCACTTCGGGACCTCGTAGCACCTTCACCCGGGTGGCGTTGGAAAGGTCTGGGCGAGGGGAACACGGGGAGGTCAGGCTCGCCACGCGCACGCGCTTCCCCGCGAAACGGGAGCCCAGACAAAACTTTAAACGGACCCACCGAGCTGGGGACGGCTTTTTCCGGGGAGATAACCACACACACCGCTGCCCCCCGTCCCAACTTGAATTTAGAAACCGTCCCCAGCGAAATCCCACGTTCGGGCGCAAAACTGCACGTTTGGAGCCACATTTTGTCTGAAGCTGGAAACCTGCATTCAAAGCTGGGAAAAGGTGCTCATTGACAGGCATCTCCACTTCGGGACCTCGTAGCACCTTCACCCGGGTGGCGTTGGAAAGGTCTGGGCGAGGGGGACACGGGGAGGTCAGGCTCGCCACGCGCACGCGCTTCTCCGCGAAACGGGAGCCCAAACAAAACTTTAAACGGACCCACCGAGCTGGGGACGGCTTTTTCCGGGGAGATAACCGCGCACACCGCTGCCCCCCGTCCCAACTTGAATTTAGAAACCGTCCCCAGCGAAATCCCACGTTCGGGCGCAAAACTGCACGTTTGGAGCCACATTTTGTCTGAAGCTGGAAACCTGCATTCAAAGCTGGGAAAAGGTGCTCATTGACAGGCATCTCCACTTCGGGACCTCGTAGCACCTTCACCCGGGTGGCGTTGGAAAGGTCTGGGCGAGGGGGACACGGGGAGGTCAGGCTCGCCACGCGCACGCGCTTCCCCGCGAAACGGGAGCCCAGACAAAACTTTAAACGGACCCACCGAGCTGGGGATCATCAATCCTGGGAAGATAACCGCGCACACCGCTGCCCCCCGTGCCAACTTGAATTTAGAAACCGTCCCCAGCGAAATCCCACGTTCGGGCGCAAAACTGCACGTTTGGAGCCACATTTTGTCTGAAGCTGGAAACCTGCATTCAAAGCTGGGAAAAGGTGCTCATTGACAGGCATCTCCACTTCGGGACCTCGTAGCACCTTCACCCGGGTGGCGTTGGAAAGGTCTGGGCGAGGGGAACACGGGGAGGTCAGGCTCGCCACGCGCACGCGCTTCCCCGCGAAACGGGAGCCCAGACAAAACTTTAAACGGACCCACCGAGCTGGGGACGGCTTTTTCCGGGGAGATAACCGCGCACACCGCTGCCCCCCGTCCCAACTTGAATTTAGAAACCGTCCCCAGCGAAATCCCACGTTCGGGCGCAAAACTGCACGTTTGGAGCCACATTTTGTCTGAAGCTGGAAACGTGCATTCAAAGCTGGGAAAAGGTGCTCATTGACAGGCATCTCCACTTCGGGACCTCGTAGCACCTTCACCCGGGTGGCGTTGGAAAGGTCTGGGCGAGGGGAACACGGGGAGGTCAGGCTCGCCACGCGCACGCGCTTCCCCGCGAAACGGGAGCCCAGACAAAACTTTAAACGGACCCACCGAATTGGGGATCATCAATCCTGGGAAAATAACCGCGCACACCGCTGCCCCCCGTGCCAACTTGAATTTAGAAACCGTCCCCAGCGAAATCCCACGTTCGGGCGCAAAACTGCACGTTTGGAGCCACATTTTGTCTGAAGCTGGAAACGTGCATTCAAAGCTGGGAAAAGGTGCTCATTGACAGGCATCTCCACTTCGGGACCTCGTAGCACCTTCACCCGGGTGGCGTTGGAAAGGTCTGGGCGAGGGGAACACGGGGAGGTCAGGCTCGCCACGCGCACGCGCTTCTCCGCGAAACGGGAGCCCAAACAAAACTTTAAACGGACCCACCGAGCTGGGGACGGCTTTTTCCGGGGAGATAACCGCGCACACCGCTGCCCCCCGTCCCAACTTGAATTTAGAAACCGTCCCCAGCGAAATCCCACGTTCGGGCGCAAAACTGCACGTTTGGAGCCACATTTTGTCTGAAGCTGGAAACGTGCATTCAAAGCTGGGAAAAGGTGCTCATTGACAGGCATCTCCACTTCGGGACCTCGTAGCACCTTCACCCGGGTGGCGTTGGAAAGGTCTGGGCGAGGGGAACACGGCGAGGTCAGGCTCGCCACGCGCACGCGCTTCCCCGCGAAACGGGAGCCCAGACAAAACTTTAAACGGACCCACCGAGCTGGGGATCATCAATCCTGGGAAGATAACCGCGCACACCGCTGCCCCCCGTGCCAACTTGAATTTAGAAACCGTCCCCAGCGAAATCCCACGTTCGGGCGCAAAACTGCACGTTTGGAGCCACATTTTGTCTGAAGCTGGAAACCTGCATTCAAAGCTGGGAAAAGGTGCTCATTGACAGGCATCTCCACTTCGGGACCTCGTAGCACCTTCACCCGGGTGGCGTTGGAAAGGTCTGGGCGAGGGGGACACGGGGAGGTCAGGCTCGCCACGCGCACGCGCTTCCCCGCGAAACGGGAGCCCAGACAAAACTTTAAACGGACCCACCGAGCTGGGGACGGCTTTTTCCGGGGAGATAACCGCGCACACCGCTGCCCCCCGTCCCAACTTGAATTTAGAAACCGTCCCCAGCGAAATCCCACGTTCGGGCGCAAAACTGCACGTTTGGAGCCACATTTTGTCTGAAGCTGGAAACCTGCATTCAAAGCTGGGAAAAGGTGCTCATTGACAGGCATCTCCACTTCGGGACCTCGTAGCACCTTCACCCGGGTGGCGTTGGAAAGGTCTGGGCGAGGGGGACACGGGGAGGTCAGGCTCGCCACGCGCACGCGCTTCCCCGCGAAACGGGAGCCCAGACAAAACTTTAAACGGACCCACCGAGCTGGGGATCATCAATCCTGGGAAGATAACCGCGCACACCGCTGCCCCCCGTGCCAACTTGAATTTAGAAACCGTCCCCAGCGAAATCCCACGTTCGGGCGCAAAACTGCACGTTTGGAGCCACATTTTGTCTGAAGCTGGAAACCTGCATTCAAAGCTGGGAAAAGGTGCTCATTGACAGGCATCTCCACTTCGGGACCTCGTAGCACCTTCACCCGGGTGGCGTTGGAAAGGTCTGGGCGAGGGGGACACGGGGAGGTCAGGCTCGCCACGCGCACGCGCTTCCCCGCGAAACGGGAGCCCAGACAAAACTTTAAACGGACCCACCGAGCTGGGGATCATCAATCCTGGGAAAATAACCACACACACCGCTGCCCCCCGTGCCAACTTGAATTTAGAAACCGTCCCCAGCGAAATCCCACGTTCGGGCGCAAAACTGCACGTTTGGAGCCACATTTTGTCTGAAGCTGGAAACCTGCATTCAAAGCTGGGAAAAGGTGCTCATTGACAGGCATCTCCACTTCGGGACCTCGTAGCACCTTCACCCGGGTGGCGTTGGAAAGGTCTGGGCGAGGGGAACACGGGGAGGTCAGGCTCGCCACGCGCACGCGCTTCCCCGCGAAACGGGAGCCCAGACAAAACTTTAAACGGACCCACCGAATTGGGGATCATCAATCCTGGGAAAATAACCGCGCACACCGCTGCCCCCCGTGCCAACTTGAATTTAGAAACCGTCCCCAGCGAAATCCCACGTTCGGGCGCAAAACTGCACGTTTGGAGCCACATTTTGTCTGAAGCTGGAAACGTGCATTCAAAGCTGGGAAAAGGTGCTCATTGACAGGCATCTCCACTTCGGGACCTCGTAGCACCTTCACCCGGGTGGCGTTGGAAAGGTCTGGGCGAGGGGAACACGGGGAGGTCAGGCTCGCCACGCGCACGCGCTTCTCCGCGAAACGGGAGCCCAAACAAAACTTTAAACGGACCCACCGAGCTGGGGACGGCTTTTTCCGGGGAGATAACCGCGCACACCGCTGCCCCCCGTCCCAACTTGAATTTAGAAACCGTCCCCAGCGAAATCCCACGTTCGGGCGCAAAACTGCACGTTTGGAGCCACATTTTGTCTGAAGCTGGAAACGTGCATTCAAAGCTGGGAAAAGGTGCTCATTGACAGGCATCTCCACTTCGGGACCTCGTAGCACCTTCACCCGGGTGGCGTTGGAAAGGTCTGGGCGAGGGGAACACGGCGAGGTCAGGCTCGCCACGCGCACGCGCTTCCCCGCGAAACGGGAGCCCAGACAAAACTTTAAACGGACCCACCGAGCTGGGGATCATCAATCCTGGGAAGATAACCGCGCACACCGCTGCCCCCCGTGCCAACTTGAATTTAGAAACCGTCCCCAGCGAAATCCCACGTTCGGGCGCAAAACTGCACGTTTGGAGCCACATTTTGTCTGAAGCTGGAAACCTGCATTCAAAGCTGGGAAAAGGTGCTCATTGACAGGCATCTCCACTTCGGGACCTCGTAGCACCTTCACCCGGGTGGCGTTGGAAAGGTCTGGGCGAGGGGGACACGGGGAGGTCAGGCTCGCCACGCGCACGCGCTTCCCCGCGAAACGGGAGCCCAGACAAAACTTTAAACGGACCCACCGAGCTGGGGATCATCAATCCTGGGAAGATAACCGCGCACACCGCTGCCCCCCGTGCCAACTTGAATTTAGAAACCGTCCCCAGCGAAATCCCACGTTCGGGCGCAAAACTGCACGTTTGGAGCCACATTTTGTCTGAAGCTGGAAACCTGCATTCAAAGCTGGGAAAAGGTGCTCATTGACAGGCATCTCCACTTCGGGACCTCGTAGCACCTTCACCCGGGTGGCGTTGGAAAGGTCTGGGCGAGGGGGACACGGGGAGGTCAGGCTCGCCACGCGCACGCGCTTCCCCGCGAAACGGGAGCCCAGACAAAACTTTAAACGGACCCACCGAGCTGGGGATCATCAATCCTGGGAAAATAACCACACACACCGCTGCCCCCCGTGCCAACTTGAATTTAGAAACCGTCCCCAGCGAAATCCCACGTTCGGGCGCAAAACTGCACGTTTGGAGCCACATTTTGTCTGAAGCTGGAAACCTGCATTCAAAGCTGGGAAAAGGTGCTCATTGACAGGCATCTCCACTTCGGGACCTCGTAGCACCTTCACCCGGGTGGCGTTGGAAAGGTCTGGGCGAGGGGAACACGGGGAGGTCAGGCTCGCCACGCGCACGCGCTTCCCCGCGAAACGGGAGCCCAGACAAAACTTTAAACGGACCCACCGAATTGGGGATCATCAATCCTGGGAAAATAACCGCGCACACCGCTGCCCCCCGTGCCAACTTGAATTTAGAAACCGTCCCCAGCGAAATCCCACGTTCGGGCGCAAAACTGCACGTTTGGAGCCACATTTTGTCTGAAGCTGGAAACGTGCATTCAAAGCTGGGAAAAGGTGCTCATTGACAGGCATCTCCACTTCGGGACCTCGTAGCACCTTCACCCGGGTGGCGTTGGAAAGGTCTGGGCGAGGGGAACACGGGGAGGTCAGGCTCGCCACGCGCACGCGCTTCTCCGCGAAACGGGAGCCCAAACAAAACTTTAAACGGACCCACCGAGCTGGGGACGGCTTTTTCCGGGGAGATAACCGCGCACACCGCTGCCCCCCGTCCCAACTTGAATTTAGAAACCGTCCCCAGCGAAATCCCACGTTCGGGCGCAAAACTGCACGTTTGGAGCCACATTTTGTCTGAAGCTGGAAACGTGCATTCAAAGCTGGGAAAAGGTGCTCATTGACAGGCATCTCCACTTCGGGACCTCGTAGCACCTTCACCCGGGTGGCGTTGGAAAGGTCTGGGCGAGGGGAACACGGCGAGGTCAGGCTCGCCACGCGCACGCGCTTCCCCGCGAAACGGGAGCCCAGACAAAACTTTAAACGGACCCACCGAGCTGGGGATCATCAATCCTGGGAAGATAACCGCGCACACCGCTGCCCCCCGTGCCAACTTGAATTTAGAAACCGTCCCCAGCGAAATCCCACGTTCGGGCGCAAAACTGCACGTTTGGAGCCACATTTTGTCTGAAGCTGGAAACCTGCATTCAAAGCTGGGAAAAGGTGCTCATTGACAGGCATCTCCACTTCGGGACCTCGTAGCACCTTCACCCGGGTGGCGTTGGAAAGGTCTGGGCGAGGGGGACACGGGGAGGTCAGGCTCGCCACGCGCACGCGCTTCCCCGCGAAACGGGAGCCCAGACAAAACTTTAAACGGACCCACCGAGCTGGGGATCATCAATCCTGGGAAGATAACCGCGCACACCGCTGCCCCCCGTGCCAACTTGAATTTAGAAACCGTCCCCAGCGAAATCCCACGTTCGGGCGCAAAACTGCACGTTTGGAGCCACATTTTGTCTGAAGCTGGAAACCTGCATTCAAAGCTGGGAAAAGGTGCTCATTGACAGGCATCTCCACTTCGGGACCTCGTAGCACCTTCACCCGGGTGGCGTTGGAAAGGTCTGGGCGAGGGGGACACGGGGAGGTCAGGCTCGCCACGCGCACGCGCTTCCCCGCGAAACGGGAGCCCAGACAAAACTTTAAACGGACCCACCGAGCTGGGGACGGCTTTTTCCGGGGAGATAACCGCGCACACCGCTGCCCCCCGTCCCAACTTGAATTTAGAAACCGTCCCCAGCGAAATCCCACGTTCGGGCGCAAAACTGCACGTTTGGAGCCACATTTTGTCTGAAGCTGGAAACCTGCATTCAAAGCTGGGAAAAGGTGCTCATTGACAGGCATCTCCACTTCGGGACCTCGTAGCACCTTCACCCGGGTGGCGTTGGAAAGGTCTGGGCGAGGGGGACACGGGGAGGTCAGGCTCGCCACGCGCACGCGCTTCCCCGCGAAACGGGAGCCCAGACAAAACTTTAAACGGACCCACCGAGCTGGGGATCATCAATCCTGGGAAGATAACCGCGCACACCGCTGCCCCCCGTGCCAACTTGAATTTAGAAACCGTCCCCAGCGAAATCCCACGTTCGGGCGCAAAACTGCACGTTTGGAGCCACATTTTGTCTGAAGCTGGAAACCTGCATTCAAAGCTGGGAAAAGGTGCTCATTGACAGGCATCTCCACTTCGGGACCTCGTAGCACCTTCACCCGGGTGGCGTTGGAAAGGTCTGGGCGAGGGGGACACGGGGAGGTCAGGCTCGCCACGCGCACGCGCTTCCCCGCGAAACGGGAGCCCAGACAAAACTTTAAACGGACCCACCGAGCTGGGGATCATCAATCCTGGGAAAATAACCACACACACCGCTGCCCCCCGTGCCAACTTGAATTTAGAAACCGTCCCCAGCGAAATCCCACGTTCGGGCGCAAAACTGCACGTTTGGAGCCACATTTTGTCTGAAGCTGGAAACCTGCATTCAAAGCTGGGAAAAGGTGCTCATTGACAGGCATCTCCACTTCGGGACCTCGTAGCACCTTCACCCGGGTGGCGTTGGAAAGGTCTGGGCGAGGGGAACACGGGGAGGTCAGGCTCGCCACGCGCACGCGCTTCCCCGCGAAACGGGAGCCCAGACAAAACTTTAAACGGACCCACCGAATTGGGGATCATCAATCCTGGGAAAATAACCGCGCACACCGCTGCCCCCCGTGCCAACTTGAATTTAGAAACCGTCCCCAGCGAAATCCCACGTTCGGGCGCAAAACTGCACGTTTGGAGCCACATTTTGTCTGAAGCTGGAAACGTGCATTCAAAGCTGGGAAAAGGTGCTCATTGACAGGCATCTCCACTTCGGGACCTCGTAGCACCTTCACCCGGGTGGCGTTGGAAAGGTCTGGGCGAGGGGAACACGGGGAGGTCAGGCTCGCCACGCGCACGCGCTTCCCCGCGAAACGGGAGCCCAAACAAAACTTTAAACGGACCCACCGAGCTGGGGACGGCTTTTTCCGGGGAGATAACCGCGCACACCGCTGCCCCCCGTCCCAACTTGAATTTAGAAACCGTCCCCAGCGAAATCCCACGTTCGGGCGCAAAACTGCACGTTTGGAGCCACATTTTGTCTGAAGCTGGAAACGTGCATTCAAAGCTGGGAAAAGGTGCTCATTGACAGGCATCTCCACTTCGGGACCTCGTAGCACCTTCACCCGGGTGGCGTTGGAAAGGTCTGGGCGAGGGGGACACGGGGAGGTCAGGCTCGCCACGCGCACGCGCTTCCCCGCGAAACGGGAGCCCAGACAAAACTTTAAACGGACCCACCGAGCTGGGGACGGCTTTTTCCGGGGAGATAACCGCGCACACCGCTGCCCCCCGTCCCAACTTGAATTTAGAAACCGTCCCCAGCGAAATCCCACGTTCGGGCGCAAAACTGCACGTTTGGAGCCACATTTTGTCTGAAGCTGGAAACCTGCATTCAAAGCTGGGAAAAGGTGCTCATTGACAGGCATCTCCACTTCGGGACCTCGTAGCACCTTCACCCGGGTGGCGTTGGAAAGGTCTGGGCGAGGGGGACACGGGGAGGTCAGGCTCGCCACGCGCACGCGCTTCCCCGCGAAACGGGAGCCCAGACAAAACTTTAAACGGACCCACCGAGCTGGGGACGGCTTTTTCCGGGGAGATAACCACACACACCGCTGCCCCCCGTCCCAACTTGAATTTAGAAACCGTCCCCAGCGAAATCCCACGTTCGGGCGCAAAACTGCACGTTTGGAGCCACATTTTGTCTGAAGCTGGAAACCTGCATTCAAAGCTGGGAAAAGGTGCTCATTGACAGGCATCTCCACTTCGGGACCTCGTAGCACCTTCACCCGGGTGGCGTTGGAAAGGTCTGGGCGAGGGGGACACGGGGAGGTCAGGCTCGCCACGCGCACGCGCTTCTCCGCGAAACGGGAGCCCAAACAAAACTTTAAACGGACCCACCGAGCTGGGGACGGCTTTTTCCGGGGAGATAACCGCGCACACCGCTGCCCCCCGTCCCAACTTGAATTTAGAAACCGTCCCCAGCGAAATCCCACGTTCGGGCGCAAAACTGCACGTTTGGAGCCACATTTTGTCTGAAGCTGGAAACGTGCATTCAAAGCTGGGAAAAGGTGCTCATTGACAGGCATCTCCACTTCGGGACCTCGTAGCACCTTCACCCGGGTGGCGTTGGAAAGGTCTGGGCGAGGGGGACACGGGGAGGTCAGGCTCGCCACGCGCACGCGCTTCCCCGCGAAACGGGAGCCCAGACAAAACTTTAAACGGACCCACCGAGCTGGGGACGGCTTTTTCCGGGGAGATAACCGCGCACACCGCTGCCCCCCGTCCCAACTTGAATTTAGAAACCGTCCCCAGCGAAATCCCACGTTCGGGCGCAAAACTGCACGTTTGGAGCCACATTTTGTCTGAAGCTGGAAACCTGCATTCAAAGCTGGGAAAAGGTGCTCATTGACAGGCATCTCCACTTCGGGACCTCGTAGCACCTTCACCCGGGTGGCGTTGGAAAGGTCTGGGCGAGGGGGACACGGGGAGGTCAGGCTCGCCACGCGCACGCGCTTCCCCGCGAAACGGGAGCCCAGACAAAACTTTAAACGGACCCACCGAGCTGGGGATCATCAATCCTGGGAAGATAACCGCGCACACCGCTGCCCCCCGTGCCAACTTGAATTTAGAAACCGTCCCCAGCGAAATCCCACGTTCGGGCGCAAAACTGCACGTTTGGAGCCACATTTTGTCTGAAGCTGGAAACCTGCATTCAAAGCTGGGAAAAGGTGCTCATTGACAGGCATCTCCACTTCGGGACCTCGTAGCACCTTCACCCGGGTGGCGTTGGAAAGGTCTGGGCGAGGGGAACACGGGGAGGTCAGGCTCGCCACGCGCACGCGCTTCCCCGCGAAACGGGAGCCCAGACAAAACTTTAAACGGACCCACCGAGCTGGGGACGGCTTTTTCCGGGGAGATAACCGCGCACACCGCTGCCCCCCGTCCCAACTTGAATTTAGAAACCGTCCCCAGCGAAATCCCACGTTCGGGCGCAAAACTGCACGTTTGGAGCCACATTTTGTCTGAAGCTGGAAACGTGCATTCAAAGCTGGGAAAAGGTGCTCATTGACAGGCATCTCCACTTCGGGACCTCGTAGCACCTTCACCCGGGTGGCGTTGGAAAGGTCTGGGCGAGGGGAACACGGGGAGGTCAGGCTCGCCACGCGCACGCGCTTCCCCGCGAAACGGGAGCCCAGACAAAACTTTAAACGGACCCACCGAATTGGGGATCATCAATCCTGGGAAAATAACCGCGCACACCGCTGCCCCCCGTGCCAACTTGAATTTAGAAACCGTCCCCAGCGAAATCCCACGTTCGGGCGCAAAACTGCACGTTTGGAGCCACATTTTGTCTGAAGCTGGAAACGTGCATTCAAAGCTGGGAAAAGGTGCTCATTGACAGGCATCTCCACTTCGGGACCTCGTAGCACCTTCACCCGGGTGGCGTTGGAAAGGTCTGGGCGAGGGGAACACGGGGAGGTCAGGCTCGCCACGCGCACGCGCTTCCCCGCGAAACGGGAGCCCAAACAAAACTTTAAACGGACCCACCGAGCTGGGGACGGCTTTTTCCGGGGAGATAACCGCGCACACCGCTGCCCCCCGTCCCAACTTGAATTTAGAAACCGTCCCCAGCGAAATCCCACGTTCGGGCGCAAAACTGCACGTTTGGAGCCACATTTTGTCTGAAGCTGGAAACGTGCATTCAAAGCTGGGAAAAGGTGCTCATTGACAGGCATCTCCACTTCGGGACCTCGTAGCACCTTCACCCGGGTGGCGTTGGAAAGGTCTGGGCGAGGGGGACACGGGGAGGTCAGGCTCGCCACGCGCACGCGCTTCCCCGCGAAACGGGAGCCCAGACAAAACTTTAAACGGACCCACCGAGCTGGGGACGGCTTTTTCCGGGGAGATAACCGCGCACACCGCTGCCCCCCGTCCCAACTTGAATTTAGAAACCGTCCCCAGCGAAATCCCACGTTCGGGCGCAAAACTGCACGTTTGGAGCCACATTTTGTCTGAAGCTGGAAACCTGCATTCAAAGCTGGGAAAAGGTGCTCATTGACAGGCATCTCCACTTCGGGACCTCGTAGCACCTTCACCCGGGTGGCGTTGGAAAGGTCTGGGCGAGGGGAACACGGGGAGGTCAGGCTCGCCACGCGCACGCGCTTCCCCGCGAAACGGGAGCCCAGACAAAACTTTAAACGGACCCACCGAGCTGGGGACGGCTTTTTCCGGGGAGATAACCACACACACCGCTGCCCCCCGTCCCAACTTGAATTTAGAAACCGTCCCCAGCGAAATCCCACGTTCGGGCGCAAAACTGCACGTTTGGAGCCACATTTTGTCTGAAGCTGGAAACCTGCATTCAAAGCTGGGAAAAGGTGCTCATTGACAGGCATCTCCACTTCGGGACCTCGTAGCACCTTCACCCGGGTGGCGTTGGAAAGGTCTGGGCGAGGGGGACACGGGGAGGTCAGGCTCGCCACGCGCACGCGCTTCTCCGCGAAACGGGAGCCCAAACAAAACTTTAAACGGACCCACCGAGCTGGGGACGGCTTTTTCCGGGGAGATAACCGCGCACACCGCTGCCCCCCGTCCCAACTTGAATTTAGAAACCGTCCCCAGCGAAATCCCACGTTCGGGCGCAAAACTGCACGTTTGGAGCCACATTTTGTCTGAAGCTGGAAACCTGCATTCAAAGCTGGGAAAAGGTGCTCATTGACAGGCATCTCCACTTCGGGACCTCGTAGCACCTTCACCCGGGTGGCGTTGGAAAGGTCTGGGCGAGGGGGACACGGGGAGGTCAGGCTCGCCACGCGCACGCGCTTCCCCGCGAAACGGGAGCCCAGACAAAACTTTAAACGGACCCACCGAGCTGGGGATCATCAATCCTGGGAAGATAACCGCGCACACCGCTGCCCCCCGTGCCAACTTGAATTTAGAAACCGTCCCCAGCGAAATCCCACGTTCGGGCGCAAAACTGCACGTTTGGAGCCACATTTTGTCTGAAGCTGGAAACCTGCATTCAAAGCTGGGAAAAGGTGCTCATTGACAGGCATCTCCACTTCGGGACCTCGTAGCACCTTCACCCGGGTGGCGTTGGAAAGGTCTGGGCGAGGGGAACACGGGGAGGTCAGGCTCGCCACGCGCACGCGCTTCCCCGCGAAACGGGAGCCCAGACAAAACTTTAAACGGACCCACCGAGCTGGGGACGGCTTTTTCCGGGGAGATAACCGCGCACACCGCTGCCCCCCGTCCCAACTTGAATTTAGAAACCGTCCCCAGCGAAATCCCACGTTCGGGCGCAAAACTGCACGTTTGGAGCCACATTTTGTCTGAAGCTGGAAACGTGCATTCAAAGCTGGGAAAAGGTGCTCATTGACAGGCATCTCCACTTCGGGACCTCGTAGCACCTTCACCCGGGTGGCGTTGGAAAGGTCTGGGCGAGGGGAACACGGGGAGGTCAGGCTCGCCACGCGCACGCGCTTCCCCGCGAAACGGGAGCCCAGACAAAACTTTAAACGGACCCACCGAATTGGGGATCATCAATCCTGGGAAAATAACCGCGCACACCGCTGCCCCCCGTGCCAACTTGAATTTAGAAACCGTCCCCAGCGAAATCCCACGTTCGGGCGCAAAACTGCACGTTTGGAGCCACATTTTGTCTGAAGCTGGAAACGTGCATTCAAAGCTGGGAAAAGGTGCTCATTGACAGGCATCTCCACTTCGGGACCTCGTAGCACCTTCACCCGGGTGGCGTTGGAAAGGTCTGGGCGAGGGGAACACGGGGAGGTCAGGCTCGCCACGCGCACGCGCTTCTCCGCGAAACGGGAGCCCAAACAAAACTTTAAACGGACCCACCGAGCTGGGGACGGCTTTTTCCGGGGAGATAACCGCGCACACCGCTGCCCCCCGTCCCAACTTGAATTTAGAAACCGTCCCCAGCGAAATCCCACGTTCGGGCGCAAAACTGCACGTTTGGAGCCACATTTTGTCTGAAGCTGGAAACGTGCATTCAAAGCTGGGAAAAGGTGCTCATTGACAGGCATCTCCACTTCGGGACCTCGTAGCACCTTCACCCGGGTGGCGTTGGAAAGGTCTGGGCGAGGGGAACACGGCGAGGTCAGGCTCGCCACGCGCACGCGCTTCCCCGCGAAACGGGAGCCCAGACAAAACTTTAAACGGACCCACCGAGCTGGGGATCATCAATCCTGGGAAGATAACCGCGCACACCGCTGCCCCCCGTGCCAACTTGAATTTAGAAACCGTCCCCAGCGAAATCCCACGTTCGGGCGCAAAACTGCACGTTTGGAGCCACATTTTGTCTGAAGCTGGAAACCTGCATTCAAAGCTGGGAAAAGGTGCTCATTGACAGGCATCTCCACTTCGGGACCTCGTAGCACCTTCACCCGGGTGGCGTTGGAAAGGTCTGGGCGAGGGGGACACGGGGAGGTCAGGCTCGCCACGCGCACGCGCTTCCCCGCGAAACGGGAGCCCAGACAAAACTTTAAACGGACCCACCGAGCTGGGGATCATCAATCCTGGGAAGATAACCGCGCACACCGCTGCCCCCCGTGCCAACTTGAATTTAGAAACCGTCCCCAGCGAAATCCCACGTTCGGGCGCAAAACTGCACGTTTGGAGCCACATTTTGTCTGAAGCTGGAAACCTGCATTCAAAGCTGGGAAAAGGTGCTCATTGACAGGCATCTCCACTTCGGGACCTCGTAGCACCTTCACCCGGGTGGCGTTGGAAAGGTCTGGGCGAGGGGGACACGGGGAGGTCAGGCTCGCCACGCGCACGCGCTTCCCCGCGAAACGGGAGCCCAGACAAAACTTTAAACGGACCCACCGAGCTGGGGACGGCTTTTTCCGGGGAGATAACCGCGCACACCGCTGCCCCCCGTCCCAACTTGAATTTAGAAACCGTCCCCAGCGAAATCCCACGTTCGGGCGCAAAACTGCACGTTTGGAGCCACATTTTGTCTGAAGCTGGAAACCTGCATTCAAAGCTGGGAAAAGGTGCTCATTGACAGGCATCTCCACTTCGGGACCTCGTAGCACCTTCACCCGGGTGGCGTTGGAAAGGTCTGGGCGAGGGGGACACGGGGAGGTCAGGCTCGCCACGCGCACGCGCTTCCCCGCGAAACGGGAGCCCAGACAAAACTTTAAACGGACCCACCGAGCTGGGGATCATCAATCCTGGGAAGATAACCGCGCACACCGCTGCCCCCCGTGCCAACTTGAATTTAGAAACCGTCCCCAGCGAAATCCCACGTTCGGGCGCAAAACTGCACGTTTGGAGCCACATTTTGTCTGAAGCTGGAAACCTGCATTCAAAGCTGGGAAAAGGTGCTCATTGACAGGCATCTCCACTTCGGGACCTCGTAGCACCTTCACCCGGGTGGCGTTGGAAAGGTCTGGGCGAGGGGGACACGGGGAGGTCAGGCTCGCCACGCGCACGCGCTTCCCCGCGAAACGGGAGCCCAGACAAAACTTTAAACGGACCCACCGAGCTGGGGATCATCAATCCTGGGAAAATAACCACACACACCGCTGCCCCCCGTGCCAACTTGAATTTAGAAACCGTCCCCAGCGAAATCCCACGTTCGGGCGCAAAACTGCACGTTTGGAGCCACATTTTGTCTGAAGCTGGAAACCTGCATTCAAAGCTGGGAAAAGGTGCTCATTGACAGGCATCTCCACTTCGGGACCTCGTAGCACCTTCACCCGGGTGGCGTTGGAAAGGTCTGGGCGAGGGGAACACGGGGAGGTCAGGCTCGCCACGCGCACGCGCTTCCCCGCGAAACGGGAGCCCAGACAAAACTTTAAACGGACCCACCGAATTGGGGATCATCAATCCTGGGAAAATAACCGCGCACACCGCTGCCCCCCGTGCCAACTTGAATTTAGAAACCGTCCCCAGCGAAATCCCACGTTCGGGCGCAAAACTGCACGTTTGGAGCCACATTTTGTCTGAAGCTGGAAACGTGCATTCAAAGCTGGGAAAAGGTGCTCATTGACAGGCATCTCCACTTCGGGACCTCGTAGCACCTTCACCCGGGTGGCGTTGGAAAGGTCTGGGCGAGGGGAACACGGGGAGGTCAGGCTCGCCACGCGCACGCGCTTCCCCGCGAAACGGGAGCCCAAACAAAACTTTAAACGGACCCACCGAGCTGGGGACGGCTTTTTCCGGGGAGATAACCGCGCACACCGCTGCCCCCCGTCCCAACTTGAATTTAGAAACCGTCCCCAGCGAAATCCCACGTTCGGGCGCAAAACTGCACGTTTGGAGCCACATTTTGTCTGAAGCTGGAAACGTGCATTCAAAGCTGGGAAAAGGTGCTCATTGACAGGCATCTCCACTTCGGGACCTCGTAGCACCTTCACCCGGGTGGCGTTGGAAAGGTCTGGGCGAGGGGGACACGGGGAGGTCAGGCTCGCCACGCGCACGCGCTTCCCCGCGAAACGGGAGCCCAGACAAAACTTTAAACGGACCCACCGAGCTGGGGACGGCTTTTTCCGGGGAGATAACCGCGCACACCGCTGCCCCCCGTCCCAACTTGAATTTAGAAACCGTCCCCAGCGAAATCCCACGTTCGGGCGCAAAACTGCACGTTTGGAGCCACATTTTGTCTGAAGCTGGAAACCTGCATTCAAAGCTGGGAAAAGGTGCTCATTGACAGGCATCTCCACTTCGGGACCTCGTAGCACCTTCACCCGGGTGGCGTTGGAAAGGTCTGGGCGAGGGGGACACGGGGAGGTCAGGCTCGCCACGCGCACGCGCTTCCCCGCGAAACGGGAGCCCAGACAAAACTTTAAACGGACCCACCGAGCTGGGGACGGCTTTTTCCGGGGAGATAACCACACACACCGCTGCCCCCCGTCCCAACTTGAATTTAGAAACCGTCCCCAGCGAAATCCCACGTTCGGGCGCAAAACTGCACGTTTGGAGCCACATTTTGTCTGAAGCTGGAAACCTGCATTCAAAGCTGGGAAAAGGTGCTCATTGACAGGCATCTCCACTTCGGGACCTCGTAGCACCTTCACCCGGGTGGCGTTGGAAAGGTCTGGGCGAGGGGGACACGGGGAGGTCAGGCTCGCCACGCGCACGCGCTTCCCCGCGAAACGGGAGCCCAGACAAAACTTTAAACGGACCCACCGAGCTGGGGACGGCTTTTTCCGGGGAGATAACCGCGCACACCGCTGCCCCCCGTCCCAACTTGAATTTAGAAACCGTCCCCAGCGAAATCCCACGTTCGGGCGCAAAACTGCACGTTTGGAGCCACATTTTGTCTGAAGCTGGAAACGTGCATTCAAAGCTGGGAAAAGGTGCTCATTGACAGGCATCTCCACTTCGGGACCTCGTAGCACCTTCACCCGGGTGGCGTTGGAAAGGTCTGGGCGAGGGGGACACGGGGAGGTCAGGCTCGCCACGCGCACGCGCTTCCCCGCGAAACGGGAGCCCAGACAAAACTTTAAACGGACCCACCGAGCTGGGGATCATCAATCCTGGGAAGATAACCGCGCACACCGCTGCCCCCCGTGCCAACTTGAATTTAGAAACCGTCCCCAGCGAAATCCCACGTTCGGGCGCAAAACTGCACGTTTGGAGCCACATTTTGTCTGAAGCTGGAAACCTGCATTCAAAGCTGGGAAAAGGTGCTCATTGACAGGCATCTCCACTTCGGGACCTCGTAGCACCTTCACCCGGGTGGCGTTGGAAAGGTCTGGGCGAGGGGAACACGGGGAGGTCAGGCTCGCCACGCGCACGCGCTTCCCCGCGAAACGGGAGCCCAGACAAAACTTTAAACGGACCCACCGAGCTGGGGACGGCTTTTTCCGGGGAGATAACCACACACACCGCTGCCCCCCGTCCCAACTTGAATTTAGAAACCGTCCCCAGCGAAATCCCACGTTCGGGCGCAAAACTGCACGTTTGGAGCCACATTTTGTCTGAAGCTGGAAACCTGCATTCAAAGCTGGGAAAAGGTGCTCATTGACAGGCATCTCCACTTCGGGACCTCGTAGCACCTTCACCCGGGTGGCGTTGGAAAGGTCTGGGCGAGGGGGACACGGGGAGGTCAGGCTCGCCACGCGCACGCGCTTCTCCGCGAAACGGGAGCCCAAACAAAACTTTAAACGGACCCACCGAGCTGGGGACGGCTTTTTCCGGGGAGATAACCGCGCACACCGCTGCCCCCCGTCCCAACTTGAATTTAGAAACCGTCCCCAGCGAAATCCCACGTTCGGGCGCAAAACTGCACGTTTGGAGCCACATTTTGTCTGAAGCTGGAAACCTGCATTCAAAGCTGGGAAAAGGTGCTCATTGACAGGCATCTCCACTTCGGGACCTCGTAGCACCTTCACCCGGGTGGCGTTGGAAAGGTCTGGGCGAGGGGGACACGGGGAGGTCAGGCTCGCCACGCGCACGCGCTTCCCCGCGAAACGGGAGCCCAGACAAAACTTTAAACGGACCCACCGAGCTGGGGATCATCAATCCTGGGAAGATAACCGCGCACACCGCTGCCCCCCGTGCCAACTTGAATTTAGAAACCGTCCCCAGCGAAATCCCACGTTCGGGCGCAAAACTGCACGTTTGGAGCCACATTTTGTCTGAAGCTGGAAACCTGCATTCAAAGCTGGGAAAAGGTGCTCATTGACAGGCATCTCCACTTCGGGACCTCGTAGCACCTTCACCCGGGTGGCGTTGGAAAGGTCTGGGCGAGGGGGACACGGGGAGGTCAGGCTCGCCACGCGCACGCGCTTCCCCGCGAAACGGGAGCCCAGACAAAACTTTAAACGGACCCACCGAGCTGGGGATCATCAATCCTGGGAAAATAACCACACACACCGCTGCCCCCCGTGCCAACTTGAATTTAGAAACCGTCCCCAGCGAAATCCCACGTTCGGGCGCAAAACTGCACGTTTGGAGCCACATTTTGTCTGAAGCTGGAAACGTGCATTCAAAGCTGGGAAAAGGTGCTCATTGACAGGCATCTCCACTTCGGGACCTCGTAGCACCTTCACCCGGGTGGCGTTGGAAAGGTCTGGGCGAGGGGGACACGGGGAGGTCAGGCTCGCCACGCGCACGCGCTTCTCCGCGAAACGGGAGCCCAAACAAAACTTTAAACGGACCCACCGAGCTGGGGACGGCTTTTTCCGGGGAGATAACCGCGCACACCGCTGCCCCCCGTGCCAACTTGAATTTAGAAACCGTCCCCAGCGAAATCCCACGTTCGGGCGCAAAACTGCACGTTTGGAGCCACATTTTGTCTGAAGCTGGAAACGTGCATTCAAAGCTGGGAAAAGGTGCTCATTGACAGGCATCTCCACTTCGGGACCTCGTAGCACCTTCACCCGGGTGGCGTTGGAAAGGTCTGGGCGAGGGGGACACGGGGAGGTCAGGCTCGCCACGCGCACGCGCTTCCCCGCGAAACGGGAGCCCAGACAAAACTTTAAACGGACCCACCGAGCTGGGGACGGCTTTTTCCGGGGAGATAACCACACACACCGCTGCCCCCCGTCCCAACTTGAATTTAGAAACCGTCCCCAGCGAAATCCCACGTTCGGGCGCAAAACTGCACGTTTGGAGCCACATTTTGTCTGAAGCTGGAAACCTGCATTCAAAGCTGGGAAAAGGTGCTCATTGACAGGCATCTCCACTTCGGGACCTCGTAGCACCTTCACCCGGGTGGCGTTGGAAAGGTCTGGGCGAGGGGGACACGGGGAGGTCAGGCTCGCCACGCGCACGCGCTTCCCCGCGAAACGGGAGCCCAGACAAAACTTTAAACGGACCCACCGAGCTGGGGACGGCTTTTTCCGGGGAGATAACCACACACACCGCTGCCCCCCGTCCCAACTTGAATTTAGAAACCGTCCCCAGCGAAATCCCACGTTCGGGCGCAAAACTGCACGTTTGGAGCCACATTTTGTCTGAAGCTGGAAACCTGCATTCAAAGCTGGGAAAAGGTGCTCATTGACAGGCATCTCCACTTCGGGACCTCGTAGCACCTTCACCCGGGTGGCGTTGGAAAGGTCTGGGCGAGGGGGACACGGGGAGGTCAGGCTCGCCACGCGCACGCGCTTCCCCGCGAAACGGGAGCCCAGACAAAACTTTAAACGGACCCACCGAGCTGGGGACGGCTTTTTCCGGGGAGATAACCACACACACCGCTGCCCCCCGTCCCAACTTGAATTTAGAAACCGTCCCCAGCGAAATCCCACGTTCGGGCGCAAAACTGCACGTTTGGAGCCACATTTTGTCTGAAGCTGGAAACGTGCATTCAAAGCTGGGAAAAGGTGCTCATTGACAGGCATCTCCACTTCGGGACCTCGTAGCACCTTCACCCGGGTGGCGTTGGAAAGGTCTGGGCGAGGGGGACACGGGGAGGTCAGGCTCGCCACGCGCACGCGCTTCCCCGCGAAACGGGAGCCCAGACAAAACTTTAAACGGACCCACCGAGCTGGGGATCATCAATCCTGGGAAGATAACCGCGCACACCGCTGCCCCCCGTGCCAACTTGAATTTAGAAACCGTCCCCAGCGAAATCCCACGTTCGGGCGCAAAACTGCACGTTTGGAGCCACATTTTGTCTGAAGCTGGAAACCTGCATTCAAAGCTGGGAAAAGGTGCTCATTGACAGGCATCTCCACTTCGGGACCTCGTAGCACCTTCACCCGGGTGGCGTTGGAAAGGTCTGGGCGAGGGGAACACGGGGAGGTCAGGCTCGCCACGCGCACGCGCTTCCCCGCGAAACGGGAGCCCAGACAAAACTTTAAACGGACCCACCGAGCTGGGGACGGCTTTTTCCGGGGAGATAACCGCGCACACCGCTGCCCCCCGTCCCAACTTGAATTTAGAAACCGTCCCCAGCGAAATCCCACGTTCGGGCGCAAAACTGCACGTTTGGAGCCACATTTTGTCTGAAGCTGGAAACGTGCATTCAAAGCTGGGAAAAGGTGCTCATTGACAGGCATCTCCACTTCGGGACCTCGTAGCACCTTCACCCGGGTGGCGTTGGAAAGGTCTGGGCGAGGGGAACACGGGGAGGTCAGGCTCGCCACGCGCACGCGCTTCCCCGCGAAACGGGAGCCCAGACAAAACTTTAAACGGACCCACCGAGCTGGGGATCATCAATCCTGGGAAGATAACCGCGCACACCGCTGCCCCCCGTGCCAACTTGAATTTAGAAACCGTCCCCAGCGAAATCCCACGTTCGGGCGCAAAACTGCACGTTTGGAGCCACATTTTGTCTGAAGCTGGAAACCTGCATTCAAAGCTGGGAAAAGGTGCTCATTGACAGGCATCTCCACTTCGGGACCTCGTAGCACCTTCACCCGGGTGGCGTTGGAAAGGTCTGGGCGAGGGGAACACGGGGAGGTCAGGCTCGCCACGCGCACGCGCTTCCCCGCGAAACGGGAGCCCAGACAAAACTTTAAACGGACCCACCGAGCTGGGGATCATCAATCCTGGGAAGATAACCGCGCACACCGCTGCCCCCCGTGCCAACTTGAATTTAGAAACCGTCCCCAGCGAAATCCCACGTTCGGGCGCAAAACTGCACGTTTGGAGCCACATTTTGTCTGAAGCTGGAAACCTGCATTCAAAGCTGGGAAAAGGTGCTCATTGACAGGCATCTCCACTTCGGGACCTCGTAGCACCTTCACCCGGGTGGCGTTGGAAAGGTCTGGGCGAGGGGGACACGGGGAGGTCAGGCTCGCCACGCGCACGCGCTTCCCCGCGAAACGGGAGCCCAGACAAAACTTTAAACGGACCCACCGAGCTGGGGATCATCAATCCTGGGAAGATAACCGCGCACACCGCTGCCCCCCGTGCCAACTTGAATTTAGAAACCGTCCCCAGCGAAATCCCACGTTCGGGCGCAAAACTGCACGTTTGGAGCCACATTTTGTCTGAAGCTGGAAACCTGCATTCAAAGCTGGGAAAAGGTGCTCATTGACAGGCATCTCCACTTCGGGACCTCGTAGCACCTTCACCCGGGTGGCGTTGGAAAGGTCTGGGCGAGGGGAACACGGGGAGGTCAGGCTCGCCACGCGCACGCGCTTCCCCGCGAAACGGGAGCCCAGACAAAACTTTAAACGGACCCACCGAGCTGGGGACGGCTTTTTCCGGGGAGATAACCGCGCACACCGCTGCCCCCCGTCCCAACTTGAATTTAGAAACCGTCCCCAGCGAAATCCCACGTTCGGGCGCAAAACTGCACGTTTGGAGCCACATTTTGTCTGAAGCTGGAAACGTGCATTCAAAGCTGGGAAAAGGTGCTCATTGACAGGCATCTCCACTTCGGGACCTCGTAGCACCTTCACCCGGGTGGCGTTGGAAAGGTCTGGGCGAGGGGAACACGGGGAGGTCAGGCTCGCCACGCGCACGCGCTTCTCCGCGAAACGGGAGCCCAGACAAAACTTTAAACGGACCCACCGAGCTGGGGACGGCTTTTTCCGGGGAGATAACCGCGCACACCGCTGCCCCCCGTCCCAACTTGAATTTAGAAACCGTCCCCAGCGAAATCCCACGTTCGGGCGCAAAACTGCACGTTTGGAGCCACATTTTGTCTGAAGCTGGAAACGTGCATTCAAAGCTGGGAAAAGGTGCTCATTGACAGGCATCTCCACTTCGGGACCTCGTAGCACCTTCACCCGGGTGGCGTTGGAAAGGTCTGGGCGAGGGGGACACGGGGAGGTCAGGCTCGCCACGCGCACGCGCTTCCCCGCGAAACGGGAGCCCAGACAAAACTTTAAACGGACCCACCGAGCTGGGGATCATCAATCCTGGGAAGATAACCGCGCACACCGCTGCCCCCCGTGCCAACTTGAATTTAGAAACCGTCCCCAGCGAAATCCCACGTTCGGGCGCAAAACTGCACGTTTGGAGCCACATTTTGTCTGAAGCTGGAAACCTGCATTCAAAGCTGGGAAAAGGTGCTCATTGACAGGCATCTCCACTTCGGGACCTCGTAGCACCTTCACCCGGGTGGCGTTGGAAAGGTCTGGGCGAGGGGGACACGGGGAGGTCAGGCTCGCCACGCGCACGCGCTTCCCCGCGAAACGGGAGCCCAAACAAAACTTTAAACGGACCCACCGAATTGGGGATCATCAATCCTGGGAAAATAACCACACACACCGCTGCCCCCCGTGCCAACTTGAATTTAGAAACCGTCCCCAGCGAAATCCCACGTTCGGGCGCAAAACTGCACGTTTGGAGCCACATTTTGTCTGAAGCTGGAAACCTGCATTCAAAGCTGGGAAAAGGTGCTCATTGACAGGCATCTCCACTTCGGGACCTCGTAGCACCTTCACCCGGGTGGCGTTGGAAAGGTCTGGGCGAGGGGGACACGGGGAGGTCAGGCTCGCCACGCGCACGCGCTTCCCCGCGAAACGGGAGCCCAAACAAAACTTTAAACGGACCCACCGAATTGGGGATCATCAATCCTGGGAAAATAACCACACACACCGCTGCCCCCCGTGCCAACTTGAATTTAGAAACCGTCCCCAGCGAAATCCCACGTTCGGGCGCAAAACTGCACGTTTGGAGCCACATTTTGTCTGAAGCTGGAAACGTGCATTCAAAGCTGGGAAAAGGTGCTCATTGACAGGCATCTCCACTTCGGGACCTCGTAGCACCTTCACCCGGGTGGCGTTGGAAAGGTCTGGGCGAGGGGAACACGGGGAGGTCAGGCTCGCCACGCGCACGCGCTTCCCCGCGAAACGGGAGCCCAGACAAAACTTTAAACGGACCCACCGAATTGGGGATCATCAATCCTGGGAAAATAACCACACACACCGCTGCCCCCCGTGCCAACTTGAATTTAGAAACCGTCCCCAGCGAAATCCCACGTTCGGGCGCAAAACTGCACGTTTGGAGCCACATTTTGTCTGAAGCTGGAAACGTGCATTCAAAGCTGGGAAAAGGTGCTCATTGACAGGCATCTCCACTTCGGGACCTCGTAGCACCTTCACCCGGGTGGCGTTGGAAAGGTCTGGGCGAGGGGGACACGGGGAGGTCAGGCTCGCCACGCGCACGCGCTTCCCCGCGAAACGGGAGCCCAGACAAAACTTTAAACGGACCCACCGAGCTGGGGATCATCAATCCTGGGAAGATAACCGCGCACACCGCTGCCCCCCGTGCCAACTTGAATTTAGAAACCGTCCCCAGCGAAATCCCACGTTCGGGCGCAAAACTGCACGTTTGGAGCCACATTTTGTCTGAAGCTGGAAACCTGCATTCAAAGCTGGGAAAAGGTGCTCATTGACAGGCATCTCCACTTCGGGACCTCGTAGCACCTTCACCCGGGTGGCGTTGGAAAGGTCTGGGCGAGGGGGACACGGGGAGGTCAGGCTCGCCACGCGCACGCGCTTCCCCGCGAAACGGGAGCCCAAACAAAACTTTAAACGGACCCACCGAATTGGGGATCATCAATCCTGGGAAAATAACCACACACACCGCTGCCCCCCGTGCCAACTTGAATTTAGAAACCGTCCCCAGCGAAATCCCACGTTCGGGCGCAAAACTGCACGTTTGGAGCCACATTTTGTCTGAAGCTGGAAACGTGCATTCAAAGCTGGGAAAAGGTGCTCATTGACAGGCATCTCCACTTCGGGACCTCGTAGCACCTTCACCCGGGTGGCGTTGGAAAGGTCTGGGCGAGGGGAACACGGGGAGGTCAGGCTCGCCACGCGCACGCGCTTCCCCGCGAAACGGGAGCCCAGACAAAACTTTAAACGGACCCACCGAGCTGGGGACGGCTTTTTCCGGGGAGATAACCACACACACCGCTGCCCCCCGTCCCAACTTGAATTTAGAAACCGTCCCCAGCGAAATCCCACGTTCGGGCGCAAAACTGCACGTTTGGAGCCACATTTTGTCTGAAGCTGGAAACGTGCATTCAAAGCTGGGAAAAGGTGCTCATTGACAGGCATCTCCACTTCGGGACCTCGTAGCACCTTCACCCGGGTGGCGTTGGAAAGGTCTGGGCGAGGGGGACACGGGGAGGTCAGGCTCGCCACGCGCACGCGCTTCCCCGCGAAACGGGAGCCCAGACAAAACTTTAAACGGACCCACCGAGCTGGGGACGGCTTTTTCCGGGGAGATAACCACACACACCGCTGCCCCCCGTCCCAACTTGAATTTAGAAACCGTCCCCAGCGAAATCCCACGTTCGGGCGCAAAACTGCACGTTTGGAGCCACATTTTGTCTGAAGCTGGAAACGTGCATTCAAAGCTGGGAAAAGGTGCTCATTGACAGGCATCTCCACTTCGGGACCTCGTAGCACCTTCACCCGGGTGGCGTTGGAAAGGTCTGGGCGAGGGGGACACGGGGAGGTCAGGCTCGCCACGCGCACGCGCTTCCCCGCGAAACGGGAGCCCAGACAAAACTTTAAACGGACCCACCGAGCTGGGGACGGCTTTTTCCGGGGAGATAACCGCGCACACCGCTGCCCCCCGTCCCAACTTGAATTTAGAAACCGTCCCCAGCGAAATCCCACGTTCGGGCGCAAAACTGCACGTTTGGAGCCACATTTTGTCTGAAGCTGGAAACGTGCATTCAAAGCTGGGAAAAGGTGCTCATTGACAGGCATCTCCACTTCGGGACCTCGTAGCACCTTCACCCGGGTGGCGTTGGAAAGGTCTGGGCGAGGGGGACACGGGGAGGTCAGGCTCGCCACGCGCACGCGCTTCCCCGCGAAACGGGAGCCCAGACAAAACTTTAAACGGACCCACCGAGCTGGGGATCATCAATCCTGGGAAGATAACCGCGCACACCGCTGCCCCCCGTGCCAACTTGAATTTAGAAACCGTCCCCAGCGAAATCCCACGTTCGGGCGCAAAACTGCACGTTTGGAGCCACATTTTGTCTGAAGCTGGAAACCTGCATTCAAAGCTGGGAAAAGGTGCTCATTGACAGGCATCTCCACTTCGGGACCTCGTAGCACCTTCACCCGGGTGGCGTTGGAAAGGTCTGGGCGAGGGGGACACGGGGAGGTCAGGCTCGCCACGCGCACGCGCTTCCCCGCGAAACGGGAGCCCAAACAAAACTTTAAACGGACCCACCGAATTGGGGATCATCAATCCTGGGAAAATAACCACACACACCGCTGCCCCCCGTGCCAACTTGAATTTAGAAACCGTCCCCAGCGAAATCCCACGTTCGGGCGAATAACTGTGAATTTTAAGCCCCCGTTTCTCTCAAGCTGGAAACGTGCATTCAAAGCTGGGAACAAGGGCTTCATGTACAGGCATCCCCACTTAGGAACCTCGTAGCACCTTCA